>NW_015169824.1:230502-262389 GCF_001447785.1 Gekko japonicus | reverse complement strand
GAGGAGGAGGAGGAGGAAGAGGAGGAGGAAGAAGAGGAAGAAGAGGAAGAAGAGGAAGAAGAGGAAGAGGAGGAAGAAGAGGAAGAAGAGGAGGAGGAGGAGGAGGAGGAGGAGGAGGAGGAGATTGGATTTATACCCCTCCCTTAACTACCCAAAGGTGTCTCAGAGCGGCTTACAAACTCTTTTCCCTTCCCCTCCCCACAACAGACACCCTGTGAGATAGGTGGGGCTGACAGAGCTGTTGACAGAAACGGCTCTTTTTCAAGAACAGCTCTTATCAGAACTATGGCTTGCCCAAGGTCATCCAGCAGGTGCAAGTGGAGGTGTGGGTAATCAAACCCGGTTCTCCCAGATTAGAGTCCGCGCACTTAGCCCACTACACCAAACTTAACCACTACACCACACTGGGCCCCACACTAGCTATGGCCCCAGTGTATATACACACAAGTGCATATTTCTGACATCTGCAATGGAAGAAGTGAGCTCTGATTCACGAAAATTGATCCTAGCATCAAGGGTGTTAGTGGACTTCTGTTTTGTTTTGCTAAAATGAGTGAATAAGTAGCAGGGGGAAGCAAGTAGTGTACTGGTTAGAATGTCAGATATGATCTGGAAGACAAGGATTTGAATCCCCACCCTGCCACAAAAGCTGGCCGGGTGACTTTGGGCCAGTCACACACCCTCAAGCTAACATACCTTACAGGATTGTTGTGAGGCTAAACTGAAAAAGGGCCGAATGTGACAAAAACCACCATGGAGAGAAAAGTGGGGTATAGATGATATTGGAAAGGAAAGGTGGTGCTTTAAGAGAGGCCACCAAAGTATGTCAAGCCAGAGAAGACACCCAGAAAAGAAGAGTTCCTGGCCGGGAGTAAAAAAGACAGAATTCTGTCTTCAGTATGTCATAGGAGAGTGGAGAGGGGAACCATCCAGAAATTCAAGTTTGCTCTTCCAGACCACACCTGCACAACAGCAATGCCATGCTGGGGACAAGAATTACAAGAAAATGCCAAAAGATGGGCCATGTTGCGGGAGTTTGGAGACAGCAGCAGGATGCAGAGGGATTACAGATTACAGAAAAAACTCAGCTCTGCTTCCAGTGAAGAGGAGCTTTCAGAGAGCAGGTGGAAAAACTCTTTTGAAAGTGGAGTCCACTGTTAAATAATTTTAAGGAAATATGGCTAAACTCTCGAGTCAGGCTGATAAATGGTGCGCGAATCTTTGGAACCCCCAAAACACAACTGCCAACCCTTTGCACAATTCCAACATCAAAACCACGGAAGGATTTTGCAAAGGAAATGTTATTTTATTTCTTACCTAAAAGAATCTGCCGGTGCCGCCCTGTCTTTCCTTCCCCAACGGCATGAGCCAATCAGAAAGCAATTGGGACCGTGGATCGGGAAGTGATTGTTGCCAATCACGTGGCCTCCTCGGTAGATGCCGCTCTAGGAACGGAGACTCCTTCCATTTAACCCTTACACTGACTCTCTGCAGAAGGTAAAAAAGGACCTCCTCCTGTCTTCGCCTTTCCAGAGGCCCTTGCCCAGCGACCCTCCATCCGATTTCCCTGCAAAGTGCGGCGAAGGAGAAGACAAGATTAAACCTCCTTTTCCATCCCAGCTTCAGATGGTGCTTGTCTCTGAGAGTCTAACTATAAGGCATCCTGAGCACTGTTCCCTCTAAGCTGAGTTAGTGTGAGCTAGCTCACAGTTTTTTAGCCTCTGGCTCACATATTTTTGGTTTAGCTCAGGAAGGATGACTCCAGAACAAACTAATTTATGCAGTAGCCAAACTGCTTGCTCACAATTTTAATGCCAGTAGCTCACAAAGTAGAAGTTTTGCTCACAAGACTCCACAGCTGAGGTGCAGAATGGGTGGGAGGGGAAGGTAGCCAGGATGGAGTCATTGGATGCAAAGTCATCCCTCTGTATATGTTGGGAAAAACCATCTTCTGTTGCCTAAGAATTGCGTGAAGATACGGGAAATCTTCTGGCCGGGCTCACTCGCTCGAGCCACCTAGAGTGTTTCCCAGGCAGTGGCTGTGCTGTTCTCTCCCGAGAAGAGAGTTTATGGGGGGGCAGGGTTGTGGCTTGATATGGCGGGAGGGGGGAAGAGGTGCATGGGAGTTAGTCGGGCTTCCAGGTCTGCGATCCACTTCTTTCCCTTCCCTGCCAACAACTCTTACTTGTCATGTTGTTTCAGTGGTATGTCTCAAAGGATGATACAGCAATCCTGGGGAAGCTAAGTCTTCCGAATCCTGGCAGCCCTTCTGAGAATCCTGTGTGAGGCTCAACTAGATGACCTCTGAGGCCCCTTCCAGGGTTTCCAACCCTGCCTCAGACTGAAGAATCCCCCGCTTAAGAGCTTGATCAGGAACCTATGAAGTGGAATCAGTGGATTCGAATCTGCTGCAAAGCAAACAGTGCTGTTGGGCTCTGAGTGAGAGAGGGGTATATTTCTGAGGTGACAATGTGCATGACAGCTCCAACACCATAAATGTTACTATTTAGCACTGGATTATTGTTTTATTTTGTAAATTACTGAGACCCGGCTGCCCGTTTGCAATCATTATCTGTTTGCTGGCTGCAAAGAGGCCCTTTATCCATTCATGATTTCCCTGTCTTTAAGCTGCGGTGGCTCAGGTGGTTAAGACGCTGAGCTGCAGGCTGTGGAAGGTCAGTAGTTCAGCAGTTCAAGACCTGGGTGCCGCATGATGGAGTGAGCTCCCATCTCTAGTTCCAGCTCCTGCCAACCTAGCAGTTTGAAAGCAAGAAATTGCAAGTAGATAAATAGGTACCACTTCGGTGGGAAGGTCACAGCGTTCCGTGCGCCTTGGTGTTTAGTCATGCCAGCCACATGACCACGGAAACGTCTTCGGACAGCGCTGGCTCTTCGGCTTTGAAACGGAGATGAGCACCGCAACCCTAGAGTCGGATTCGACTGGCTTTCCAGCAAGGGAACTGTTATAAATGAAATAAAGTAAAGATTTCTGTTCAGATACTCTTTAAAAGGACAATGAAAGAAGTTGCTTGAGATCAATTATTAAAGGCCTGATTGTAAGACCAAAATAAAAGAAAACAAAAAAGAGGAAGCAAGCCTCTCGCTCTTACATCACAATTCAGCAGAAGAGAGGTAAAATATCTTGCGGTTTGGAAAAGTGCATGGGTCGAAAGGCTGGACTTCAAGCACCCTCTGGGTGCCCCAGGGTTCATCTGTTGGTCGAACCGAATAGCAGCAGTCAGCTTGCGCAAACATCTCCACTCACCTTGCAAAACGCTACATTTAGCAAAAAGCAGAAGTGACAATGCGGCAGAACTATTTCACATAGATTATCTTTTTAACTCTAAAACTTATACTAAACTTGCCTGCTTGCTGTGTATTGAAATTAAGAGTGTATTGCTAGACAACTGTCATAAGAACATAAGAACATAAGAGATGCCAATGTTGGATCAGGCCAAAGGCCCATCCAGCCCAACATTCTGTATCACACAGTGGCCAGAAATACCAGGTGCCATCTGGAGGTCCACCAGTGGGGCCAGGACAATTAGAAGCCCTCCCACTGTTGACCCCCCCAAGCACCAAGAAGACAGAGCATCACTTGCCCCAGAGCCCATATATATATATCTTGTGGCTAATAGCTACTGATGGACCTCTGTCAATGTAGCAGTCTCAAAGAACCTGGCTACAATCAGCAAATTGGGTGACAGGAAAAGCACCTAAGATACCTGGCTATCCAGTGGAATGATTAACAGTTGGGCAGTTGAAACATAACATAGGCAGAAGCTTTGCAAAGAAATTATTATGTTTAATCTTGCATATTTTTATATATTCTTAGTGTATATGCTAACCGGCCTAAAATGAGGAACCTGGCATTTTTGACTCTGATAAACAAGTCTGTTGCAGAGAGGATGGCCCAAGACAGGCCTGATGAAATGGGACATCTTGTGGTCTGAAAGTCCAGATTTACGAGAAGACAAGTCCATTCTTTACAAGAAGACCATCCCTTTACGAGAATATCTGTGTCTCAAGATATTTGCGGTGGGCTGTTGTGGGTTATGAAGAAAAGGTTAGGAAGGAATAAAGAAGGTTAATACCATGTTTGGCATAAAGGAATTATGCCCTTTTTGGGAAAGTAGTGGGCTTGTCTAATAAAAAACAGAAGTGATTAGGCGATCGTGATTGGAAGTTGTAACTCCTGACTCTCAGTTCTGGGAGGCGGAGAGGGCTTTTTTTTTATTTTTCTTACCACGCCAGGACAGAATAAATATCAGGTCCCAGACCTCATTCAGGTGTGTTCTCCCAGTGCTCATTGGGCGATGGGAGACACCCGGTCTGCAGGCTGTAACCAAATAAATTCTGTTTCACTGAAGGAAAGTCTGTCTCCAGAAATTACTTATTGGTAAGAGAGAATTTCATTTACGACAGGAACCTTTACCTTTTAAACAAGTAGAGCCTGTTTGTCAGTTTATTTTTCAAGTCTGGAACACGGGGAAAGGCAGTATTTCAGACATTCACATTCTCAGGGAGCTGGATGGCAGACCCACTCACACCCCTCTTGCACAGACTTGCATCCTTGGCTCAGTGGTGGAGTGTCTGCTTGGCACGCAGAAGGTCTCTGGTTCAGTCCCCACCACCTCCTCCAATTCTGGGCTCATTTTGAGATAGGCGATGTGAAAGACCTCACTGTGAGACTTCAGTAGGGGAAAGACATCAAGCATTTAGCTGACGGGGGACACCAACTGTCAAACAAAATTTGTTCAGCTACTGAGAGAGCTCACCCTGAAGTTCCCACCTTCGCTCTATACAGCAGGGTTTGCCAGTCCCCCAGGACCAGCTGGGAGCCTCCTGGGATTGATTTGGCAGTGACGACCCTGGTGTACTGTGCAAAACAGGTGATCTCCGCTGAGCAATGGCCCCTGGAAAAAATGGCTCTCCAACAGGGAAGGCCTTGGGAAAACTCATAGAAAGCTGCCCCAGGGAGAGGTGTTTTCTTCCCAGGAACAGGGAGGCAGAGCGTCCCTCACCGAAGGAGGGTGTCACAGCCCTAGAAAGGCCAAATACTCCAGTAGAGACAGGACCTACTTTGGAAAACATATCCCATTAGAACTTTTTTCCTCTTGATGAGTGGGGTTTAATTTTTGTTGTTGTTTGGTGGTAACACACCCTTGTCTTGACTGAGTCTTCATGCTTCAAGCTGAGTTGTAAGCCTGGCTATGCCCACCAGAGGCAGTGTTTGGGAAGAGGAGAGGGGGTACTCTCAGACCACCCCGGTTTGAACCCCCTAGAACAGAGCTGTCACAGCACAGGAGGGTCTTGACCACTGTTCCCGCTAAACTGATTTAGTGTGAGCTAGCTCACAGTTTTTTTAGCCTCTGGCTCACACATTTTTGTCCTCGCTCAAGGATGGCTCCAGAGCCAACTAATTTATGCAGTAGCCAAATCGCTCGCTCACAGCTTTAATGTCTGTAGCTCACAAAGTAGAATTTTTGTTCACAAGACTCCACAGCTCAGAGCAGGAGTGTCAAACATGTGGCCCGGGGGCCGGATGAGGCCCCCGGAGGGCTTCTATCAGGCCCGCAGTGGAACTGGCTGTCTTCTGCTTCTTCTTCCAGTTCTTCTGTTGCTGCATCATTGTAGGTTTGCAGCTTACAGATATACACCTGAACAGCATACTCAAGATTGCAACAGCGCAGACATTTTGATGCAATAATTCAGAGCAAGAGGTGTCAGTTATCAGACACTGTTCAATAAACAAAATATTGCAAGAGTGCTAATGTTTTAAGCATGTGTCTATTCTAAGTAAAAAAACCCTTTGTCTTTGTGTCCTTTATAAAGTTTATATCTCCACTACCTGGCATTACATTTTATGACACGTATGGCCCGGCCCAAAAGGTCTCATTTATATCAGATCTGGCCCTCATAACAAATGAGTTTGACACCCCTAGCGTAGAGGGAACATTGGTCTTGATTTCTCTGGGGTGATTAGGAGGGGAGGGGGGAGTCTGTGGAGAGTGGAGGGCTGTTCTGAATGACTGGTCAGGCCCCATTCAGATCTACATGGGCACTTAAGGAATCCTAGGCATATAATTAGCTTTCCTGTATGAGATCATTTTATTCTGGGCAAGAGGTGCACCTCAACATTTGCGGTTTCTTACAGGTCTAGTAAAAATGATACTATTAGAGGATCTTTGCTTCCACTTTATCCTTTATTGCAACCTACCTCGTTGCATCTTTTAAAAACTTTTTATTTTTATTACTGTTTTTCACAACAGTACAAATATCACACACAAGAATAGTATAAACCTCTTTTGAAAACATGAATCAACAATAATCTAATGAGGAGGAGAGGGTGTTAAGGCTGTAGAATAACGATCAATATAAAATCATCATATAATACATTAGCTTAGTCTTATCTTTTTAATAATGAAATTAAGATATCTTTTAAAATAATGCTAAGAAGCTGCATAATTGAGGAATGGCAGAAGCTGGATCTTTATTTTCTGATACAAAGTACAGGAAGGGGAGCCATGACCCTAAAAATCTAGAGTGATAATTTGCGTTTTCCAAGCTTAATAGCTGGTCTGATTTTTTTTCCATTATGAAAAAGTCCCATATTTTTGATACCATTGTTGAATAGATGGAAGATCTTTATTTTTCCATTTCACCACTATTAAAGTTCTAGCTGCTGCTAAGAAAAGTCCTTCCTTATATTTGGAATATTTTTGTCTTCCTAAAGATTTAATAAAGTCACTTCTGGGAAATTAGGTACATGATATTCTGTTATACATTCTGTCTGAGTTAGAACTTTATTCCTGAAAGATTGTACCGTATTACAGGCCCCACCAACAATGAAAAAAAAGTACCCACTTTGCCAATTTTTCCAGCACAGAGGTTGGATAGAGGGGTTAATAAGTTTTGAAGGATTGAGATACCATCTCGTCATTATTTTGAAAGACTATCTTAATGTTTAGTGATTTTGTTAATAAAGGTTTCGAGTTCCATATTGACTGCCACTGAGAATCGGTTAGAGTAATTAATTCTTATATTGTTCTCTTTTCTTTTTGTTGTCGGAAGCCAAAGAGATAAATCTGCCTCTGATTACGGCCTTCATTGAGTCCCAGATTATATTTTGATTGATGCCACAGTTTATGTTGTTTGAGTTCTAATTCTGTATAGAATGTATGGTCTAATAAAAGAGATTTGTTGAGTACCCATTTAGGGCCTTGGTCATCTATTTCTTCTTTTTAGTAGTTCACATTCTATCCAAGCATGATCAGATCAGAATTTGTTGCTAATGTGTGAGGAAAGAATTTGATTGAATAAATCCTTAGTAGCAAGAATTAAATCAGTATGGGTATGAACGTTGTGCCTCGCTGATTAGTATGTATAGCAGTGACCCTTTTTAAATTTTATTTTGTTATTTAGTCCATGGCAGTTTACAGAGATTGCTTTGAATCCATCATTCATATTGTGAAATTAATAAAATTAGCCCATTACGCAGATCCTTGCAGTGTATAATTTGCTTCAAAAGCTGTAAGATCTCCCAGAATATTTGTATTGACATCCACCAATGCTTGCCTAAAATGAAAAGATATTTTGAAATAAAACTTGATCTCTTTATTATGAGTATTATAATACCTTCAAGTCTCAACATTCCCCCCCCCAACTCTAAACACCAAGCAAAAACAAAAAAAGAAGCAGTAACTAAAGAGTAGCATTCTAGTCATCTTGTATAAAGTAGTTGCCCAGATTCCTGGAAAATAACCAGGCTAAGAAGACAAGAAAATTGCCCTTTGTCTGGGAATCCCTGTTTTTGAGACAATAAGAAAAGAAACCCCCACAAGCCTCAAAATTACATTAGAAAAAAATTCTATACTAATATCCTTAAGTGATGGGTAAAATAGTTCATTAGTTTACTGTTTGCAAATCATGATAAAATTTGCTTGATAGGTGATTGCTTGATAGGTATTTTGTTCCACTGAGGCCCCACCCCTCCCTAAACCCTGTCCTGTCCTGGATCCACCCCCAAAGTCTCCAGGTATTTTCCAACCCAGACCTGGCAACCCTAATATTTATAGGTTTTTAACATTGGGTCCTAACAATAGCTGGCTTGATAAGGATGCACATTCTGGGCTCACTAATTGTATTATAACTTCAAACACCATACAAAGTTCTCTGTTCTTGAAGTAAACTTCAGGTGAGCTTCAAATGGGGGATATTCCCCAGACAAGGGGCCACCACTGAAAATGCATAGTCCCAGTTGCTACCTGTTTCATCTTTGCAGTCAGGGACACAGAACTAGGCGTGTGCAATCGGATCTACCCAAGCTGAAAATCTACCTGGTTTGTTACAAGTCAAGTACACAAGAGTTACTGGTAGAGGATCTTTGCTTCCATTTTATCCCTTATTGCAATGTAAGTATTTGCATTTTTCCTAACTCAAAAGAAAACTATATCGTCCATTACTACTACATAGATCATGAACGAACAATTACAGTCCATAAAATCATCTTACCCAAAGATATGCAGGTCATAAGCAAGGAGCCCTTTCTAAGAAGACATTCCCAATCAGTTCAGTTTGTCATATTTACAGGTCATTAATATCACCTCCTAAATAAAGACTTCTTTGTTTTGTTTGGTTATCCCACTTGATAAGGATGCACATTCTTGGCTCACTCATTATCTCTGAACTTCAAACACCATGGAAAGTTATCTATACTTGAGTGTCTTCTTAAAATACAGATTTTTTTTCAGTCTTGGTACTTTTTACTGTAACCAAATCTATATAAAAATAGTTATTACAAGTTTCTTATATTTATGAATATTGGCCTTCAAACATTACAACCCATCTTTGAACTGTATCTTCACTTCTCTAAAATCTGGGCGTTCTTGCCATTCTCAGAAACTTTCCTTCCTGGGCCTCAACAAAATAATATCTATTGATATGGGTTAGAGGATTTCTAGAGAATTTTGGGTTACAGGATTTTGTACTGTGCAAAGCAGGTAATCTCCACTGAGCAGTGACCCCTGGAGAAAATGGCTACTCAAGAGGGAGGGCCTTGAGAAAACTCATATAAAGCAGTCCCAGGGAGAGGTGTTCGCCTTCCAGGAACAGGGAGGCGGATCATCCCTCACCCAAGGAGGGTGTCAAAGCCCCAGAAGGGTCAAATTCTCCAGTAGAATAGGGGCCTGTTTTTGGAAACGTATCCCGTCAAAACATTTCCCCTCTTTATAAGTGGGGTTTATGCCGAAATGTATTAGCATTTATGTGGTTCTTCCCTTCCCCGCTGCAGCCTGGCATGGATTCATTGAAGACTAGTAAGTTTGTCACTCCAAATAAAGCTCTTTCCACACTCTGAGCATTTATACAGTTTCTCTCCAGTGTAGATAAGCTGATGTTTAGTAAGCTGTGAACTACAAGCAAAGCTCTTTTCACAATCCAAGCATCTATATGGTTTTTCCTCAGTGTGGATTCATCAATGGGCAGTAAGGCTGTCCCTCCAAGCAAAGCTCTTTGCACAATCCAATAATTTATCTGGCTTCTCCCCAGTGTGAATACGTTGATGTCTAATAAGGTGTGCACTCTGAGCAAAGCTCTTTGCACAATCTAAACATTTATATGGTTTCTCCCCTGTATGAATACGTCGATGTTTAGTAATATCAGAACTCCGAGCAAAGCTCTTTCCACAATCCAAGCATCTATACGGTTTCTCCCCTGTGTGAATACGTCGATGTTTAGTGATATCAGAACTGCAAGCAAAGCTCTTTGCACAAACCAAGCATTTATACGGTTTCTCCCCTGTGTGATTACGTTGATGTCTAATAAGCTGCGAACTCCAAGCAAAGCTCTTTGCACAATCCAGGCATTTATATGGTTTCTCCCCTGTGTGGTAACATTGATGTTTCATAAACTGTGAACTCGAAGCAAAGCTCTTTCCACAATCCAAGCATTTATACGGTTTCTCCCCTGTGTGAATACGTCTATGTTTAGTAATATCAGAACTTCGAACAAAGGTCTTTCCACAATCCAAACATTTATATGGTTTCTCCCAGGTGTGAATAAGTTGATGTCTACTAAGGTGTGAACTTGAAGCAAAGCTCTTCTCACAATCCAAGCATTTATATGGTTTCTCCCCTGTGTGGGTTCTTCGATGACTAATACGCTGTGAACTCTGAGCAAAACTCTTTCCACAATCCAAGCATTTATACGGTTTCTCCCCTGTGTGAATACGTCTATGTTTAGTAATATCAGAACTTCGAACAAAGGTCTTTCCACAATCCAAACATTTATATGGTTTCTTCCCTGTGTGAATATGTTGATGGGCAGTAAGCTGTGAACTGCAAGCAAAGCATTTTTCACAATCCAAGCATTTATATGGTTTCTCTCCAGTATGGGTACGTTGATGGGCTGTAAGGTGGGAACTCTGCGCAAAGTTCTTTTCACAATCCAGGCATTTATATGGTTTCTCCCCTGTGTGGCTGCGCTGATGTTTAGTAAGATCAGAACTCCGAGGAAAGCTCTTTCCACACACCAAGCATTTATGGGGTTTCTCCCGTGTGTTAATTCTGTGGTGTGTATCAAACACCTCACATTCAGCCCCCTGAGAAGCAGAACATTCATTCTCCCTCTTCCATTTTCTTCCGGAGTTTCTTTTCTTCTGTTTCCTGTTAAGTAGATGGAGTTCTCCCTCAGACTTGTTCTGGGGACCATCAGCTTCTAGAAGAAAAAAGAATGGTAAGCCTTTAAGCAAAAGCAGAATACACTAAAGAAGGCCATTAACTGATCTATATAATGACAGGACAGAAATCACTTGATGGAGAAAGAAATCCTGCCCTGTATTAATCCCATGCTCTTTCTTGGAGGGTAGTTCCATCATAGACAAGATGGACTAGTAGAACCTCCTTGTGTAGAGGCAGTATCTCTCTGAAGAGGGATGCCTTGGATCTGCTCCTCTTCTTGTGAATCTTCCAGGTACTCTAGGTGGCCACTGTGCAAAACGGGAGGTTGGACTAGACGGCCTTTGCCAAATCTCTTCCTTTTAAATATAGGACTGAACTTCATTTATTGGACACCGTGTTTTGAGCAGAGCTCTACACCTGAACTATGGAGACCCAATCTGACCTCCAAGCTTATAAAGCTCACCATACTCTCCACCTCCCAGATCAGTTTGACCTCCCAAGCCCTGCATTCTGTGGCCCTCCCTGCAGGGCTGAGGCAGGTGAAGACTAGAGACTGGGCATTCTCAGTGGTGGCCCCTCATCTGAGGAATGAGCCCCTGTGGAAGGTTACCTGAAACCTTCTTATCGTTTCAGAAACAGTCAAAACAGTTCTTTCCAGCCAAGCTTTCTCTTAGTTGGTAATGTTTTTATTTGTGTTATCCTCTTCTTCAAACCTGAGGACAGTTCCTGGGAGATTTTTGAAGCAACTCAGGGGCTGTTGTATGATCTTCTTGTGCCCCTGGCTTTTGAAATTGATCATGTAGGAGTTTATTCTATTGCTCTGAGTTGTGAGCCAACTTGAGCAGGTCCATGGAGATGCAGGAGAGAAGTAAATCGTAGGGTGCGGTCAGATGGTGTGCTGAGAGCGGGTTAAACTGCTCCGGTTCTGACCGGATTATAATTGATCTGGATAATCACGATCACACTTACCTCCCTTATCCTGCTTTACCACGCAGTCGCAGCGCTCCTCGCTGTCTACACTACCAACGTGTGGGAGCATGCGTCGGCAGTTTTTAAAAATTTTTTCTCGGTTTGCGCATGAGCATAGGCACTCATCCATAGAATGGGAGGAAACGATCATGGCGCATGCGCAGAACCACCAGGGCGAATCAATCCAACCCCTCCAACAAAAGACTTCCCTTTAAACGTTTGACCCAAAAATGGCCTCCGTGAGATCCCGAATTCATCTAAACTCTAAAACAAGTGACCATTTAAATGTCGGTTTTCTAAACACGGTAGCGGAACTCCGCCTATGCGCACATCACCGACACGTTAAAAAAATGGCAGGCAGCTTTCGAGGGGGGGAGGGGGTTTAAACCGGAAGTGGCTTGACACCGGAGGAGCAATCACACAGGGGGGAAAATGCGGCTTTAAATGGGAGAGCTGAGAAAACACCAGTTTGGGACCTGGTAACAAAATACTCCAGGTTAAAGGGGTTTTGAGCCGGAAACAATGGCTGGGGATGGGAGGCAGATGTTGACTGTGTGATCGTGCATATAAAATCCGTTGCTGAACTGTCATGACACCAGATCAAATGGCGCGTCTGAATGTATGTTAAAGCTGAGCACTGTATAACCATTTCCCGCCAACCTGAGGTACAAACAGGCCAGCCTTTTATTCCCAGTTTAACTCACACCTGAGATAGCTTTCCTGGCTATTCTAGTGGTGTTTCCTCTTGAGAAATCCCTCTGTTCTCCAGCTGGTAAGATTTAGTCGAGGAAAACTCACAACCGCTTCCACCACACAGCAAAACACATACCTGCCGATTTCTCAGTTTCTTCTGCGTCTTGGACGGATGGTTCTGTTTCTTCCACTAGGGAAACGGAATCAGGTTTGGGAACCAGAAGTCCTCCTTTGGAGGAAAGAAACAGACCAGTGTCTTCCAGACATTCCAGCTCTAAGGAATATTCAGATTTTGAAACTAGGCTGCCTGAACCCCAGTCACTCATAGCCAGGGCTCTTTTTGTAGAAAAAGCCCAGCAGGAACTCATTAGCATAATAGGCCACACCCAACAGCAGGAACTCATTAGCATATTGGGCCACACCCCTGACAGCACAGCTCATTAGCACATTAGGCCGCACCCACATGTTACCAGAAGTGTGGTCATCCAGCCACACCCACCTTATTCTGTTTACCTTGTTTGTTGTCAAAACCCAGGGCCTTTTTTTGTAGCAGGAACTCCTTTGCATGTTAGGCCACACACCCCTAATGTAGCCAATCCTAATGAGTTTCTGCTGTTGGGTGTGGCCTATTATGCTAATGAGTTCCTGCTGGGCGTGGCCAACTTGGGAGCCAGCCAGAACTCCGTTCCTGTGCATTCCTGCCCAAAAATAGCCCTGCTCATAACGGCAAAAAGGAGAAATCAATTTTTTAAAACTCCAGAAAAACATGTGAAATGGGAAGGGAGGGGGCAACTGCTTGGATTCGGAAGGATCTGTCTGCTGATCCTGATAGTGACCCAAGGTGGGGGAAGAAAGAAGGAGAGACCTTAGTATAGGGAACAGAAGCCCCAGCCTAAATGGAGCCACCAGGATACAGGATCTTAGCCCCTCCCCCAAGACAAGCGGGATCCGACATCCCAGTCTACTGTGGCTCTGAGAAAGGGCCACTGTCTAAGGGCTCCTCTCCCACTGAGGAGACCCCACAGTCTTTCCAGGATGAGAAAAGGTGGTGATCCTAATTCCTAACAATCCAGAAATACGTTTTTAGATTTGTAATGCTTTTTTCTGGCCCCGGTCACACGTGCCGGAAACCGCGGGGGGTAGGCGTGGCTATTTGTGGCGGTGCAATTAGACCCGGGACACTGTGATCAGACGCGTCGCCGGCAAACCATGGTTCCGTCCCTCGGCGTGTGCGCTTCAACAAAGATGGCCGGAGGGAAAAGCCGCGCCGGCGCAATCACACGGACAGAGTCCGTCGGCAGCCCATGGCAAACCATTTGCTAGTACTTTTGGACAGGTACTTTTTAACCGCGCATTTTTGGAGGCACGTCACAGGTTGGCCACGGGTGCGCGACGCCCGCCAGATGTTGTGGTGTGATCGTCCCTGGAAAACCCACCCAACATCCGTGGCCCTCCCACGGCAAATTCGCCGTGTGAACGGGGCCTTCTTTAGTTATGACTTTTTTTAATACACTCAGCCTGAAAAGAGTTCAGTATGGCATACATTGTCTTCCCTTTCTCTCCAGCCTAGAGTGAGGAAATAGCACCTGCCCAACTGAACTCAAAAAAGAATGGCAGGCAGGAATTCATAAAGTGAAGCTCATTATGACATACGCAAAAAACTTCACCTGCTGAAATCCCGCTTTTCTCGGTTTCTCCTTCATGCCTCTGCCACCTCGTTCTACTGAATCCTTGAGCCATTGCTAAGTCTACACTGGTGTAAATGGAACGAACCCTGCGGAGGGACCCCAATTGATCCCTTCTGCTCCCTTCGCCACACCCTTATCCTCCTCAAGTATCATGGGGCGGTCTAATGTCCCCAGTGCTATGGAGGCCAATTCCCCCCCCCTCCTGGCCTGCTTCCAGTGGATCTTCACCTGCACTGAAGATTTTCATTTACGGCCCAATATTTTAGCTTACGTGCTAATACTTATGGAGACCTATAAGTACGCCGAAGCCCCTCCCTTGCCTGCGTTCGCAGCCACTCTGCTCCCCTCCTGAGAGTCTCCAGGGTTCTTATTGGCCGCGGTGGGAAGTGCCAAAAAGGCACAGCTGACTTATGGAGACCCCAGGGCTGTTTTTGTAGAAAAAGCCCAGCAGGAACTCATTAGCATAATAGGCCACACCCAACAGCAGAAACTCATTAGCATATTAGGCCACACCCCTGACAGCACCGCTCATTAGCACATTAGGCCACACCCCCATGTTACCAGAAGTGTGGTCATCCAGCCACACCCACCTTTTGCTTGTTATTTTGTTTACCTTGTTTGTTGTCAAAACCCAGGGCTTTTTTGTAGCAGGAACTCCTTTGCATGTTAGGCCACACACCCCTAATGTAGCCAAGCCCGATGAGTTTCTGCTGTTGGGTGTGGCCTATTATGCTAATGAGTTCCTGCTGGGCGTGGCCAACTCAGGAGCCAGCCGGAACTCTGTTCCTGTGCGTTCCTGCCCAAAAATAGCCCTGGGAGACCCAATAGGGTTGTCAAGGCAAGAGAAGTGGCTGGCCATTGCTTGCCTCTGCATAGCAACCCCGGACTTCCTTGGCGGTCTCCCACCCATGGACTATCCAGGACCGATCCTCCTTAACTTCTGAGAGCTGAACTAGAGATCAGACTAGCCCGGGCCATCCAGGTCAGCCCTGGGGTCCTTCTTGGAAGGAATGACTTCTGCTTTCATAATCTGCCAATCAAGAGAAAGGAGACCCTTACCCAGAGAGGCCACGTTCCGACCATTCTCCTCCATGACTTCCTGGTGAAGCCTCCTTTGGTCCGGATCCAGCAGGGCCCACTCCTCCTCAGTGAAGTGAACAGACACCTCCTCCAAGGTCACCGGACCCTGAAAAGAGAAACAAACAAACTCTTCTGTATGTTGTCGAAGGCTTTCACGGCCGGAGTTCATTAGTTGCTGTAGATTTCCCGGGTTGTGTGGCCGTGGCCTTGGCATTGCAGAACCTGACGTTTTGCCAGCAGCTGTGACTGGCATCCTCAGACGATTCTATACCTCTGAGGATCCCAGTCACACCAGGAAAATCTACAGCAACTAATGAACTCCTCTGTGTTCAAAGATCATGTAAGAAATCTTCCCCTTCTAAGGGCAATCCAAAAGGGCTATAATAAGATGCTGACACTCAGAATTCACACCTCCATTTTGGTGTTGTTTCCAGCGAGCAGCACAGATGACAGCTGAGGGGAAGAAGAAGAAGAAAAGGAGGAGGAGGAGGAGGAGGAGATTGGATTTATACCCCGCCCTTCACTCGGAGTCTCAGAGCAGCTTACAAACTCCTTTTCCTTCCCCTCCCCACAACAGACACCCTGCGAGGTAGGCGGGGCTGAGAGAGCTCTTTCAAGAACTGCTCTTTCAAGGACAGCTCTGACAGAACTACGGCTTGCCCAAGGTCATCCAGCAGCTGCAAGGGGAGGAGTGGGGAATCAAACCCGGTTCTCCCAGATTAGAGTCCGCGCACTTAACCACTACACCAAAGGAGATTCTCCCTTACTAAGGGAGGGTGAGGAGGGGCCCCCAGGGGCACGATCCAGTTCCACACTTACCCAATCAGGCTGCACGGAAACTGCTTTCTCTCTGCCACAAAGAGATGGCAAAGAATGTACAGCATCACCTGGAAGGATAAGAAGGTAAATGGAAGGGATTCTGTACTTTCCAAGTACTTTGCATTGTAATTCCCGGGGGGGGGGGGGGGGAGATGATTTTTTTTTTTTCCGCGGGGGGGGGGGGGGGGGGAGATATGATCCTCTCTGTTTTGGCTCATAACCTGAACTATCCTTGCATCCTTATGTCGGATAACTTTTTGCTTCTACGCTTTTCACAAATCCTATCTCAATACAGTTGTCACATACGAAGCTGTGGTCTGTTTGTCCAATGGTACAGAATACACAGAATTAATAAGGGGGAACTCTGAAACGCAAGGAACAGGCCATTCTAAACCCCCTGATAGGACCACAGCTCCCATATCCCGGAATCTCTTTAGAGCTAGGCGACACGGTGAGAGATGCCACTGACAGATCGTCGTTATTAAAGTTGCATCCCTTCTTCTGGATTTTTCCTCTGTTCTGCAATCCCAGCCCACCTACATTATTTCATCTTACCAGGAATCCTTGCTGTTAAATTCAAATAGTCATAAGAACGTAAGAGAAGCCAATGATGGATCAGGCCAATGGCCCATCCAGTCTGTCACATGGTGGCCAAAAAATACCAGGTGCCATCAGGAGGTCCATCAGCCCTCCCACTGTTGCCCCCCCAAGCACCAAGAAGACAGCGCATCACTTGCCCCAGAGTTCCTATCTATACCTTGTGGCTAATAGCCACTGATGGACCTCTGCTCCATATGCCTATCTAATTCCCTCTTGAAGCTGTCCATGCTTGTAGCCACCACCACCTCCTGTGGCAGTGAATTCCATGTGTTAATCCTATCTAATATTTTTATCCTGTTTTGTAATCTGCTGGCTGCTTGATGTTAACATCTAATCTGCTTACTGATTGTTTGAAGTTTCTTTATCATATTCATATATGTATGTATGCATTCTGCCCTAAGTCTCACTTAAGAGGCATAGCATAAATGAAAATATTGTTACTATTATTAATAATATATAATACTTCTTACTGAGAATAATAATCACAGAATATAAGAACGTAAGAGAAGTCATGTTGGATCAGGCCAATGGCCCATTCAGTCTGTGTCACACAGTGGCCAATAGGGAGGCCAATGAGGTCACAGTGCCAAATGGGGGTATTTACAGGATGATCCAGGACCATTTTTGGACAACACTTTTTGTATCCCGGCACTTAATACCTAGTCAGACCACAGTTTTGAAAGCTGCCTTCCAGCAGTATCCTTTCGAGATCCATCAATTCCAGACACTCTTTGTCCTGTTCAAAATTGGGTAGCGATAAGCTCTTAACTGACAAATATCAGAAATTACTATGACATAAGAGCTCCTGAATGCTTATGACTTAGCAGATCTTTTTAGTGGCCATACGCACTATTCTCCCAGTTTTTGACATGAATCATCTTCATTTCAGTTTGGAGGCCAATTTGCCTTCAGCTCTCTTAACTGTATTCGTCCAGTTATCTTGCAGTGATTTTTAATCGATTCTGGGTTTTTATATCCCAAACTGAATTTCTAAACTGAGAAGCTGGAGTGGAGAGTCTTTTGTGAGGCATCAAGGCTGCCCACCGACAGTCAGGAGGCCATCTAGTGGGAAAGACACCCTTTTCAATCTTACCCAGAAAAGTTGCTCCGTGGTAACGCTCCTGCGTGATCGTTTCCCGTGCCTGAAAAAGAAGTGGGGATCCCAAAGTGGGGAGACTGATGAGAAAAGGCAGAGGAAACATACTGGTGGGGGTGGGGTTAAAACAGATGGGGGAATATGTGTGGATTATGAGAGTATACTTTTTCATATTATGGGCCCCCCGCCTGACCTAGATGAATCCCTCTCACCTGCAGGTCCTGCTTCCTGTCCTCCGCCTGGCTGAGGAGGAAGCCTTCTGCCAGGGCCACCGCCTGGGAACTGGTCTCCGGCCCGCACTCCCTCACCCAGCTCTCCATCTCCGGGGGCAGGACGGCCAGGAACTGCTCCAGGACCACCAGGTCCAGCATCTCCTTCTTGCTGCGCCTCTCCGGCTTCAGCCACTGGCGGCAAAGACGGTGGAGTCGGCTGCAGACCTCTCGGGGGCCCTCCGCCTCTCGGTAACCGGACTGCCTGAACAGCTGGCGTTGCACATCTGGAGGGAGGGCGCTGTCCCCCAGGCTCTTCTGCCCAGATCCTCCCCACAGCTCCCTTCTGCTCCCAGCCTTGGTGGCACAGAGGCCCTTTCCTGATTCAGGGACAGCTGAGGGTGGCTCTCCCCTCATCCTCCCCTTTTCTCCAAATAGCCTTCACATGGACTAGTGGGTTGCCTTCTCCGTCTGCCAGATTCTTCTACAAAGGCAAGTCTTCCTGCAAAGCCAAGACTGATTTCTGGATAGAAATTTTATGTGCGCATGTATAGAGATACACCTCAACAACATTTGTGGTTTTTTACAGGTCTAGTAAACAAGTGACACTATTAGAGGATCTTTGCGTCCACTTTGTCCTTTATTACATCACTAGTTGAATCTTTAACGACTAACTCAAAAGCAAACTCTACCGTCCTTTACTGCTACATAGATCATGAAAGGACAACCATTACAAGAGCCCATTAAAACCTCTTATCCTAAGAGAAGCAAGACACAAGCAAAGGAACCCTTTCTAAGGATTTCACAATCAATTCCATTTCTCATTTAACATTGGATCCCAACAACAGCTAGCTGTCCCACTTGATAAGGATGTACATTCTGGGCTCACTAATTGTCTCTTCAAACACCATACCAAGGTCTCTGTTCTTGAATATCTTCATAGAATACATTAAACATTATTTCATTCTTGCTCCTTTTTACCATTACAAAGCCTATCTAAAAACAGTAATCACAACTTTCTCATATCTATGAATATGTGTTGGCCCCCATCTTTGAATTCTAGCATTCTCAGACGTTCTCCCTCCTCCTGGGCCTCGACCAAATAATATCCACTGATATGGGTTAAATGGTTCCCAGACTACAAGAGGCCATGTTATTACTGTAGTACTCCTTTGCTTCTTACCCCTCTCCAACATCCCTCGTTGGCATGATCTCTGCGGTCAAGGCCAGCAGCCCTTCACCTGTATTTCCTGGCCATATCTGTCCTCTGGTTAATAATGTTAAGGAAGTATTATGGCTCAACTCTGGAGCGCCTGGGTGGTAAAGAGCGCAGCCAGGGATCTATGGAACACCCAGACACGACGGCCACCCCTCTGCAGCACTATTCCACTGTCAAAGCCACGGGGAAATTGTGCAAAGGAAATGTGGTTTTATCGCTTACCTCGTTTTTTCTTTTAAAAAAACCCCAAAAACCTGCCGGTGCACTGATCCCGTCGCTCCTTCCCCTGACACAGCGGTAGTCGATCCCCATGCGCTTGGGACAACCGGTCAGGACATGACGGCGGCAAGTCACCTGGCCCTTCTCGGTGGACGGCTCTCTAGCAAGGGAGACGTCTGAAAAGAGAGTACGGGGGGTGGGGGGGGGGGGTGGGCGGGGGCAGAGGGAGGCAGCTAGTCTGGTCTGGAGTTACTGGAGGCAAAGTGTTCCCTCTGTAGATGTTGGGAAAATACTATCTTCTGTTCCCTAAGAATTGCATGGAATATGAGGAGAACCTTTTGACCCTTTGGCATCGGCTGTTGTGCTCCTCCGAAGAGGAAGGGTTTTTTTTTTCTGGGCTGTGGCTTTATTTTTGGAGGGCACGCAGGGGGGGGGGGAGAAGGGACTCCTCCCCTACAAGATGTGCATGGGAGGGAGTCGGGCTTCATGGTCCCTGGATCCAGTCTGGTGTAGTGGTTAAGTGTGTGGACTCTAATCTGGGAGAACTGGGTTTGATTCCCCACTCCTCCACTTGCAGCTGCTGGATGACCTTGGGCAAGCCATAGTTCTGTCAGAGCTGTCCTTGAAAAAGAGCAGTTTCTGTCAGAGCTCTCTCAGCCCCACCTACCTCACAGGGTGTCTGTTGTGGGGAGGGGGAGAGAAACGAGATTGTAAACCGCTCTGAGACTCCTTTGGGTAGTGAAGGGCGAGGTATAAATCCAGTCTCCTCTTCCTCCTCCTTCTTCCCGGCCCACAATTTTTCTTTGGAACAACCCCCGGGAAGCTAGGTAGATTCCGTCTCAGTCCAGTGGCACCTTTAAGACCAACTCAAAGTTCTATTCAAAATATAAGTAGTTTTCCTGTTCAAGCACACTTCTTCAGATACCAATGGAATAAAATCTCCTCAAGCCCTACTATTCCATTGTAACTGAGCAAGTGTGCTTTGCCCAGGAAACCTTGTACTTTGAATAACACTTTGTTGGTCTTAAAGGTGCCACTGGACTCAGACTTTGTTCTGTTGCTTCACACCAACACGGCGACCCACCTGAATCTAGTTCTCCCTCTGGTCAGAGTCTGGCTGAGAGTCCTATTGAGAATGCTCTGTCGCTTGCCTGTTCCTGCGTTGAGATGATGGCTGGTCTAGATGACCTCTGAAGCCCCTTCCAACTCTCTGCTTCCAACTCTGTTGTTAACGGGAGAATCCCCTGCTTAGCAGGTTGGTCAGTGATAGGTGAGGTCGAATCAGAGATTCGAGTTTGTTGTGATGCAAACAGTGCTGCGAGTGTGTGTGGGAGAGGTATCTTTATAAAGTGAAACTGGGCATGGCTAAGTCAGACCACAGTCGGGTAGCTCCAATACCTGCTACCTTAGGCTCATCATCAGTATGAGTACTTAACACTGGATTTTTGTTTTATTTTGCAAAGGACAAACACAGACATCCCTTTGCAGCCATCATCCATTCTCTGGCTGCAAAGAGGGAGCATACTGTCCGTCTGTTATTTCACTGTCTAGGTAGACATAGGTCTTGTTTCGACTTTTCAAGTACGGAAGACAGTGAATGGCACCATTTCACATGAGCACATTCCCAGATACCTGATGGCAGGTCCACAGTTCCCCCTCTTCTTCAGACCTGGCTCAGCGGCAGAGCATCTGCTTGGCATTCTGAAGGTCCCAGGTTCAATCCCCAGCATCTCTCCTTCTGGGAAAATTCTGAGTAGCTGGTGTCAAAGGCCTCAGCCTGAGACTTGGGCAGGGAAACAGATCAAATATTCAGCAGACAGGAGATGGCAGCTGTCAAATATTCAGCTACTGAGTTTGCTATGAAGTTCCTGGCTTCTCTGTTTATCCTGGTCCTCTGGGAACAGCTGGGTGTCGCCGGGGATTGATTTGGAAGTTATGGGCCTCTTGCACAGCACAAAGCAGGTGCTCTAGCACTGAGCAAAGCAGGTGATCAACTGCTGAGCAATGGCCCCTGGAGAAAATGGCTGCTTTGGAGGGTGGACTCTATGGCTCTACATTCTTGCTCAGGATCCTCTCCAAAACCTGACACTCACCACCATAGCCTCCACTCCCAGATCTCCAGGGCTGGAGTTGGCACCCATACACTCACTCATAGGCCTGTGCCCTGGCAGGGGTGGCCAAACTTGCTCAACTTAAGAGCCACATAGAATAAATGTCAGATGTTTGAGAGCCGCAAGACATGAACAAATATCACGTTTTTCTTTTAAAATATGCAAGTTTGCTTTGTATTAACATTAAACGAGACTGCCAAAAATAAAAGGGGTAAAAACAGATATTGATAATGATGTTTATCTGTACAATTATATTTGTTTGTTTGCTAATGATACTTGTTTGAGAGAGAAAAAGAGAGAGAGGTGGAAAGAAAGAAAGAGGTGGAAAGAGAGAGAGAAACAAAGAAAGTAAAAAGATGGGAGGGAGGGGTAAGGGAGGGAGGGAGGGAGAAAAAGTATGCCTCCCCTTTGCTTCCCCAGCTGCCCTTTCGGGAGCCTCACAATATATGTGAAAGAGCCACATGTGGCTCCCGAGCCGCAGTTTGGCCACCCCTGCTATAGATTTTCCCTCAGGGTTGACATTTTC
Source organism: Gekko japonicus (assembly GCF_001447785.1). Taxonomy (NCBI): domain Eukaryota; kingdom Metazoa; phylum Chordata; class Lepidosauria; order Squamata; family Gekkonidae; genus Gekko; species Gekko japonicus. The sequence goes on along the minus strand of NW_015169824.1, from coordinate 240,481 downwards.
CAGATACTCTTCCAAGTCCTGGGATCAGGCCTGGTGGAACGGAAGTGGAAGGGTGGGACAATGACTGTAGAAGGAGGAAGAGGAGATTGGATTTATACCCCGCCCTTCACTCGGTGTCTTAGAGCGGCTTACAAACTCCTTTCCCCTCCCCTCCCCACAACAGACACCCTGTGAGGTGGGTGGGGCTGAGAGTGCTCTTTTGAGAACTTCTCCTGAGAGAACTATGGCTTGCCCAAGGTGATCCAGCAGTTGCAAGTGGAGGAGTGGGGAATCAAACCCGGTTCTCCCAGATTAGAGTCCACACACTTAACCACTACACCAAACTGTCCTTTAGAAAATGAAAATAAGGCAGTCCCAAGTAGTGTTCTCCTCCTCCCAGGAGCTAGGAGGCAGGGCATCCCTCACCCAAGGAGGACGTCATACCCCTGGAAAGGCCAAATAATCCAGGAAAGTGGGGATCAGTGAAGCAGCCAATGTTCATGTAGTCCTATTGTTGGGAACGCAACCCCTGCTAAAACCTTTGTCCTCTTTACAAGTGGGTTTTTCTGGATGAGTCTTGTCAGGCCCAACTCAGATATTGGCTGACGCTTAAGAAATCCTAGGAATCTTATTACCTTTCCTATATCAAATCGTTTTGTTCCTGGGAAGAGGCACACCTCAGCAACACTTTTGGTTTGTTACAGGTCTAGTACACAAGTGATACTATTAGAAGATCTTTATTCTTTATTGCAACATAACTATTCTTTATTGCAATATAACTATTTGCATCTTTAACAATGTCTAATTTCAAAAGAAAACTAGATCATCTTTCAATGCTACATTGATAATTAAAGGAAAACTATTACATGAGTCCATAAAATCATCTTACCCAAAGAAAAGCATGTCACATGCAAGATGCTTTTCTAAGATGAGTTTCTTGTATTTACAACTTGTTAACATCTCCTCCTAAACAAAGACTTCTTTGGGTTTTTTGGCTGTCCCCCTTGATAAGGATGCACATTCTTGGCTAATTCATTATCTTGTAACTTCAAAGACCATACAAGTTATCTGAAATGCAGTATTTTCTTAGAATACATTTAAATATTTTTTTTAGATCCTTGTAACTTTTGACCATAACCAAGTTCATTTAAAAATAGTTCTAACGGACTTCCGGTTTATGGCGACACACAGGCAGACGCATCTCCCAGTCGCTCCGGGGATGCAAACTGCACACCAGCGTGTGGGAGGGGGTCTGACAGGTCGCGACCCCCCCCCCCGGAGCCTTGGTAAGAGGCTCCTAGCCAGTTTTTTTTTTAGGGGCAACCTCTTCGATGGTGAGAAGCTGGAGAACTGAGGCGCTCCTCCGCCCCGAAGGTCCTGCCACATAGTGACCGAATGGTACGAGTGCTGCTGCGTTGGAGATCGGGCGAAATAACCGATGACGAGCGAGGCCGTTAGGCCAACAACGAACTGTGAGTCGGGTTGAAGCGAATATGAAGATTTAAAAGAAAGCTGCCCCCCTTTAAGAGTGCCGGGAAAGGGAGCGGGGGAGGGGATCCTCCCAAACGCGCAGATGAAACACACAAAAAGAGGGGGGGAGCAGAAAAACAAGCATCTAAATCTGTTTTAAGAGACTTACCAGAGTGCAAATAAGCGTTTGGGCGAGTACCAGAGACTTTAGCAACTTTTGGAAAAGTAAACAAATCCAAAAAGATGGTGGGGAAGAAACCAGAGAAAGAAAAGTTGTTGAAAGCAAAACTAGGGCGTAGTCCTCGACCGAAAGAGACTCCCGAGCTTTCTAAACTGTTGGCTGATTTCTTGCACCCTCTGCTGGATGAGATGACAAGCTTGGCTTCACAGCAAATGCAACTGACTCAATCGTTAAAAGCAACGGAGCAAATGGGAGAGAAGGTAAAGGAAATGGACGCCAGTACTAAAAAAGTTAAGAAAAAGTTGAAGAAGCTGGAAATGAAGCAAGCCACGGAAGAATCCACACTTCTACAGCTGCAAATGGAAAAAGCAAATTTGGTCCTGTGATTCCAAGGGGTCCCAGAAATTAAAGGAGAGAATCTGAAGCAACGGCTGAGTGAAGCATTAGCCCCAATGACAGATTTGACAGCGGAATACCTCTACAGCGAGATGGATGTGGTCTATAGGTCATATTCATCATATATCAAGAAAAATAATCTGCCTGGGGAAATAGTGGTCAAATTCTCGAAGAGACATGTAGGAGACTTGATTTTGAAAGCAACTACGGGAACACCCTTGAAAATTGGGGACAACAACATCAGGATTCTAAAAGACATTCCATTTGGCCCTCAACCAGTACACCCCCCCATCTTTGAACTGTACCTTCACTTTTTTGAAGTTTGGACATTTTTGCCATTCTCAGATGCTTTCCCTGCTGGCCTCAACAAATAATATCCATGGATCTGGGTTAGACTGTTTCTGACTGTGTCACTCCTTCATCTCTTCCTCTTCTCCAAGGCTGTTCTATTGTGGGTCTCTAGACTCCCTTGTTGGCATCTTTTGCTGAGAAATTAGGCCCATTCAGGTTCTGACCAACAGAAATATCATCCAGGATCTTTCTGGTCCAGACCAGCAACTCTTCCCCTACAATCAATAAAGATTTTGTCTCCTTTAAGAATTCAGACGGTGTTCAAAGTGGACTGTTCAAAGAGGCTGGATACTCAAGTGCCTGGTCTATTGTTCATGTATGTACAGAGAAAGAGGAGTGGGAGTATCCAGCCTCACACATAGAGAGACACTTCCTGTGCTCCAATCTGCAGGTAAACAGAAGGGCACTATTTTAGTTTGGGGGGGTGGTGGCAGAGTGAAGGACATGTAGGGTGGGGGGAGAAGGAGGAGGAGGAAGCAACCACACTCCATGCACATTCATGGGAACTCCATTATCCTGTCTTTTACAGGTCATGTCCTGTTTTTTATGGGAATATAGCAGCGGCATAGAAGTTCTCTAGACCCAAAAGCAATTTCCTAACAAATCAGGAAATCGGAGCATGACTTCAGGTGACTAGCAGAGGTCTGGAGACGATCACCCATGGAAGTAAAGGGTGCAACACTGAAACTTTCAGAAGGAACAAAGATATTCAAAATTGGCCATAATTTTATAAATCTCTACCAGCACTCCTCCTTTAGTGACCTCTTTTCTGAATGGAGAAATCTCAGACTCTTCAGCCTTTCCCCATAGGATAAGCTCTGCATTGTTCTTTTTAAGTTAAAGTGACCAAAGCCACACACAATATTCCAAATGAGGCTGTACCATTGATCTATACAATCATGTAGCTTTGTGCATGATCTGGGACTGGCCACCAGCTTCAGCTTAATAGCGGGAGGTGCAGTGCCAAAAATTAGGGGAATCAGAACCTTCCGGTACAGATAAACTTGGTAACATGCCTCTCCTGTTAGTATTGGAAGCAAAAGTTTACTCCCGAGAAGCCAGGAATGGCAAGCAATGCAGACAGGAAGGGAGAAAATAGCTTCTCGGTTAAAATACAAAGGGGGCTTAGCTGTCCCTGAACTACTAGAGCTTGAGTGTCGCAGCAGTCAGAATGGCAGACTAGGATCAAATATCAGGCACACTCTGAAGTCAAACCACCTCACAGGGTTGATGTGGTTATAAACAGGAGCAGAGTAGAGTAAAGGAAGACGCTATCTGTCCACGCCAGGGAGAAAGGCAGCACAAACAAGGAGGATGGAAAATTTCCCCTCCTTTAGACGACAGCCTCCCGGAACTGGCAGAGCCAGGGTGGTGTCGTGCTTAGAGTGCCTGACTAGGCTCTAGGAGTCCCAGGTTCAACTCCCACCTCTGCCAAGGACATCTGCAGGCTGACCCTGGGCCAGTCGCCCGTTCTCAGCCTAACCTCCCTCTCAGCGTGATTGGGGCATGATGCTTGTGGCAAATAAAGTTTTGGGTGCCGTTTGGCACAAAGGATGATTGCTCTTGCCATTAGTTCATCCGGCAGAATTGCAGCTCTTTTGACAGGAGGCAGAACTGCTCATTCAGTAGTCAAACTATTGTTAAAAAGGGTGAATGGAGCAAGCGGGGCAGAGGACCTGGTCCTAAATAACATAATCTGTTAATCCAAAAGGGCTGCCACACTCATCCTCCATAAGATGTGTTGACAGTGTAGGGCAAAAATGTCAAATGTTATAATAACTTGTGATCAAAATATTTTAGCTGAGAACTGAACATGCCTTAACCAATATGAGTTCAAAAGGCTGTACAATATGGGCCTGATTTAGCACAAAAGTCCAGATAATTGAAGAAGAAGAAGCAGAAGAAGCAGAAGAAGAAGAAGCAGAAGAAGAAGAAGAAGAGGAGGTTGGATTTATACCCCGCCCTTCACTTGGAGTCTCAGAGCGGCTTACAAACTCCTTTCCCTTCCCCTCCCCACAACAGACACCCTGTGAGGTGGGTGGGGCTGAGAGAGCTCTGACACAAACTGCTCTTTTTCAAGGACAGCTGTGCCAGAGCTTGTGACTGACCCAAGGTCACATCAGCAGGTGCAAGTGGAGGAGTGGGGAATCAAACCCAGTTCTCCCAGATTAGAGTCCGCACACTTAACCACTAGTAAGGTAGGTGATGAGGCTGGAGATCTTGCAAAACTAGAAATATTTGCACGGTTTCTCTCCTGGTGTAAAGTCTTTCATGCCTAAAACATGGCTTAGTATTTTTATGGTTTCTCCCCTGGGTGAAGTCCTAGGTGTAACTTAAGATATGCATTTTGAGGTTCGTTGATGGGTAGTACAATGTGGGTGCATTGATGGATAGTATGCTGTGAACTCAAAGCAAAGCTCTTTCCACACTCCAGACATTCATGCGGTTTCTCCCCAGTGTGGATGCGTTGATGTTTAGAAAGCTGTGAACTATAAGAAAAGGTCTTCTCACAATCCAAACATTTATATGGTTTCTCTCTAGTGTGGATAACTTGATGGGTAGTAAGCTGTGAACTCTGAGCAAAATTCTTTCCACACTCCAAGCATTTATATGGTTTCTCCCCAGTGTGGATACGATAATGAGCAGTAAGGTCTGAACTCCAAGCAAAACTCTTTCCACACTCTAAGCATTTATATGGCTTCTCCCCTGTGTGGATTCGTTGATGAGCAGTAAGGTGTGAACTCTGAGCAAAGCTCTTTCCACACACCAAGCATTTATATGGTTTCTCCCCAGTGTGGATACGCTGATGAGCAATAAGGTCTGAACTCCATGCAAAATTCTTTCCACACTCCAAGCACTTATATGGTTTCTCTCCTGTGTGGATTCGTTGATGGGCAGTAACGTGTGAACGTATAGTAAAGCTCTTCCCACACTCTAGGCATTTATACGGTCTCTCCCCGGTGTGGATACGTTGATGTTTAGTAAGCTGTGAACTACAAGAAAAACTCTTTTCACAATCCAAGCATTTATATGCTTTCTCCCCAGTGTGGATTCGTTGATGGGCAGTGAGGTCTGAACTCCATGCAAAATTCTTTTCACACTCCAAGCATTTATATGGTTTCTCCCCTGTGTGGATTCGTCGATGGGCAGTAAGATGTGAACGTTCAGTAAAGCTCTTCCCACACTCTAGGCATTTATATGGTCTCTCCCCAGTGTGGATACGTTGATGTTTAGTAAGCTGTGAACTACAAGAAAAACTCTTTTCACAATCCAGGCATTTATGTGCTTTCTCCCCTGTGTGGATTCGTCGATGGGCAGTAAGGTGTGAGCTTTGAGCAAAGTTCTTTCCACACTCCAAGCATTTATATGGTTTCTCCCCAGTGTGGATATGTTGATGGGCGATAAGGTGTGAGCTCTGAGAAAAGTTCTTTCCACACTCCAAGCATATATATGGTTTCTCCCTTGTGTGAATGTCTTGATGGGCAGAGAGGTGTGAGCTCTGAGCAAAGGTCTTTCCACACTCCAGGCATTTATGAGGTTCCTCCACAGGGTTAATTCCTTGGTGTGCATTGAAGACCTCCAAATGAGCACCCTGAGACACGGAGCATTTGTTCCTCCTCTTCTGTTTTGTTCCAGTATATCTTTTCTTCTCTTTTCTGTCAAGTGGTTGGTGTTGTTGTTCTCCCTTGGACTTGCTCTGTGGACCATCAGCCTCTAGAATAAAGAGAAAGCAATGGTAAGACTTTCAAGCAAAAGTGGAATGAAAGGAAGTACATTAACTGCTCTTGATAATGACAGGACAGAAATCACTTGAAGGGGAAACAAATCCTGTCCCGTATTAATTAATTGCTGATTCTTCCTTACAAGGTAGTTCCATGAGAGACAAGTTGGATCAATGGAACCTCCTTCTATAGAGGCAGTAACTCTCTGAAGTGGGACACTTTGGATCTGCTCCTCTTCTTAGGAAGCTATTTATTTATTTTTTGATTTATTATTTTGATTTATAGCCCCCCCTCCCCGCAAGCAGGCTCAGGGCGGCTCACAAATAGGGCACATGCCAATACATAAAACAAGTTAAAAACAACATAAAAACAGTTATTTATAATATTACAAAGTGCTCTAGATGTTTCAAATCAGTCTTCAATAGCAAGATGGAAACTTGAAGATGATTCTCCCAGTTCAGTGGTGTCAGCTGCACGCAGCACTGTCGTTCATTCCTCACAGGGCCAGTTGGTAATGATGGTAAAGGTAGTGGCGGCTCCTACTCAAAAGCCTGGCGGAAGAGCTCCATCTTGCAGGCCCTGCAGAAGTGCGCAAGGTCCCGCAGGGCCCAGATCTCTTTCGGGAGCTCATTCCACCAGGTAGGAGCCACCACCGAAAAGGCCCTGGCCCTGGTTGCAGCAAACCTGGCCTCCTTGGGGCCTGGGGTCAACAGGAGATTTGCGTCCCCGACCGTAGTGCCTGTTGGGGAACATATGGGGAAAGGCAGTCCCTTAGGTATGTCGGACCCTGGCCATATAGGGCTTTAAAGGTAAGAACCAGCACTCTGAAGCAAATCTGGTACACTATTGGCAGCCAGTGCAGCACTTTCAGCACAGGCTGGATGTGCTCCCGCCTAGGGAGGCCCATCAAAAGCCTGGCTGCAGCATTCTGCATTAGCTGCAGCTTCCAGATTTGTGACAGAGGCAGCCCCATGTAGAGAGCATTACAGTAGTCTAACCTCGAGGTGACCGTCGCATGGATCACTGTGGCCAGGTCATCGTGGTCGAGGAAGGGGACCAACTGCCGAGCCAGCCAAAGATAGTAAAAGGCCGACTTAGCCGTGGCTGCCATCTCTGGCCTCCATAGTTAGCGAGGAGTCCAGGCGCAGTCCCAAACTCCTAACCTCCGGCGCTGGCACCAAAGGCGACCCATCGAAGGTCGGGAGAGGGAGCCTGAACCCCGAACTGCCCTGACTCAGGCCCAGGACCTCCGTCTTCGCCGGGTTTAGCTTCAGCCAACTCAGTCGGAGCCAACCAGCCACGGCTTGCAATGCCCGGTGCAGATCTTCTGGGCTGGAGTCCGACCAGCCGCCTAACATGATGTGGCTTCATTTGGATTACTATGTATACTTCTGGTCCCCGTCTCTCAAAAAAAGACATTACAGAGCCGGAGAAAGTACAGTGGAGGGCAACCAAGATGATTAGGGGGCTAGAACACCTTTCGTATGTGGGAAGGCTGAAAAGTTCCAGAAAACAGACAACCAAAGGAGGGACATGATAGAGGTTTACAAAATTATGCATGGGGTAGAGAGAGAGTTGATAATTTTTTTCTCCCTCTCCCAATATACTAAAACTCGAGGGCATCCAATGAAGCTGATGGGCAGTAGGTTCAGGACAGACAAAAGGAAACACCACTTTACACAGAGAATGATTAAAATGTGGATTTCATTGCCAGAGGATGTAGTGACGGCCATAAGAACAAAAAGCTTTAATGGGGGATTAGATAGATTTATGGAGGATAAGTCTATCAGTGGCTACTAGCCATGGTGACTGAGGGGAACCTCCACATTCAGAGACACTGAAACTCAGAGCAAGGAAGCAACATTAAGGGAAGATCTTGGTCTCTGTGCCCTGCTGTTGGCCCTCCAGAGGAACTGGTTGGCCACAGTTGGACACCCAAAGAAAAGAGGGGGGGGAACTAAACCAACCAACCAAAAACCTCCAAAGGAAGTTTAGAAAACTTATTGATGGCCAAAAGTTAAAAACATAAATAAGTATAGACAAAATAATTTTTATTTCAAAGACATATAAAAACCTTTTAGAGGCCCAAATACAGCGTCATAAAATGTTCAAAGTGACAAATGCACAAATAAGAGCGATGTATGACCTGACACGTTTCAGCTCACAAGAGCCTTCTTCAGAGGTTAAATAGTACAAAGAACGAAATACACCGAGCAACAAAGTCCCCGTAAACAATTAATAATATAGGACCAAAAATGGAATGTTCCAATCTGGAATTGAATGACGCACCAAAAGATTTTTATTGGGGCCCACAAATATATCTGGACTTGTGTCAGAAGTAGTTGCATATACTGGAAATAATATCAGTACCAATATGTACCTTCCAGTTTAGGTCCTAAGAGTGCAAGTAAAATTGCCTTATCAGGGACAATGTGACATCAGTTTGAGACAGGATGCTGGCCTAGATGGACCACTGATCTGATCCAGCAGGGCTTTTCTAGGGTTCTCTTACCTTTCCAAGGACTCTGGGTGGCCACTGTGGGGAATGGAGGTTGGACTAGATGGCTATTGCTCATTATCTTCCTTTCAAATAAAGAACTGGACAGCACTTCACTGGACAGCCCTTTTGGAGCAGAGCTTTACACCTGAATTACGGACACCCCATCTGACCTCCAAGCTTATAATGCTCACCATACTTTCCACCCCACAGATCAGTTTGGCCTCCCAAGCCCTGCATTCTGTGGCCCTACCTAAAGGGCTGAGGAAGGTGGAGACTAGAGACTGGGCATTTTCAGTGGTGGCCCCTCATCTGAGGAATGTTCCCCCAGTTGATGAGCTTACCTTCCTATCTTTTCAGAACCAAGCCAAAACAATTCTTTCCAGCCAAACTTTCTTTTAAGGGGCTTTCTTTTCAACTGTGTTATGCTCTTCTTCTGACCTGAGGACTGGTCTTGGGAGATTTCTGAGGCAACTCAGGGGCTGTTCTATGCTCTTCTTGTGCCCTGTCTTTTTAAATGGATCATTTAGCCACTCATTAGGATTTTATGCTATTGCTTTGATTTTTGAGCCAACTTGAGTATATCCGTGGAGAGACAGGATATAAGTAAATCAATGTGTATTAAAGTGGACCACTGTATGAACATTTCCTGTCAAGATGAGGTACAAACAAGCTAGAATTTTGTTTCCCGGTTTAACTCACACGTGAGATAGTTTTCCTGACCATTCTCAGGGTGCTGCCTCTTGTGAAATCCCTCCATTCTCCAGCTGGTAAAATTCAGCCCAAGAGGAGTCAGACCAGTTCCCACCACACAAATAAACAGATACCTGCTGATCTCTCTGTTTCTTCTGCTTCTTGGACGGATGGATCTCCTGTTTCTTCCACTAGGAACACGGAATCAGGTTTGGGAACTAGAAGTCCTCCTTTGGGGGAAAGAAAAAGACCAATGACTTACAGACATTCCAGCTCTAAAGAACATTCAGATTTTTAAACCAGGCTGCCTGAACCCCAGCTACTTATACTGGAAAAATGGAGCAATCGATTTTTTTAAACTCCTGAAAGGTATATGCAATGGAAAGGGCCTACTGCTTCGATCCAGAAGGATCCGTCTGCTGATCCTGAAAGCAACCCGAAGTGGGGGAAGAAGGGGGGAGGGAAATTCAGCACAGGGAAGGGAAGCCCCAGCCTGACTGGAGCCGCCAGGATACAGTTCTTTGTCCCTTTCCCCAGGCAAGCAGGATCCGACATCCCGGCCTACTGCAGCTCTGAGGAAGGGCCACTGTCTAAGGGCTCCTCTCCCTCTGAAGAGACACCACAGTCCTGCCAGGATGGGGGGGGGGAAGAAGAGGAGGAGGAGGAGGAGGAGGAGGAGGAGGAGGAGGA
>NW_015169824.1:209602-230438 GCF_001447785.1 Gekko japonicus | reverse complement strand
GGTGGGGCTGAGAGAGCTCTGACACAAACTGCCAGTTTGGTGTAGTGGTTAAGTGTGCGGACTCTAATCTGGGAGAACCGGGTTTGATTCCCCACTCCTCCACTTGCACCTGCTGATGTGACCTTGGGTCAGTCACAAGCTCTGGCACAGCTGTTCCTGAAAGAGCAGGTCACATCAGCAGGTGCAAGTGGAGGAGTGGGGAATCAAACCCGGTTCTCCCAGATTAGAGTCCGCACACTTAACCACTACACCAAACTGGCTCTCCAAACTGGGAAAAGGTGGTGATGGATCCTCAGACTCCTAAAAATCTGGAAATTCTCTTTCAGATTTATAAATCGATTTTCTTTATTATGGACTTTTTTTTTGTACCTCTCTCAATCTGAACAGAGCTCAGAATGGCATTCTTTGTCTTTCCTTTCTCTGCAGCCTAGTATGGGAAGACAGCCTCTGCTCAATGAAATTCAAAAGAAGAATGGCAGGCAGGAATTCAGTGGGTGAAGCTCATTTTGACATGCAGCAAGACTTCACCTGCTAAAATCCTGTTTTTCTTGGTTTGTTCTTCAGGCCTTCGCCGCCTCGTTTGACTGAATCTCTCTCTTTTTAATTTTTTTTTAAAAATTATTTAATGAAATCAACAAGATACGATGAAGAATTCAAAGAGACAAAACATAAAGCTTAAAGCACATAACTTATAATAAAAGGGGTTTTTACAATTGTAGATTCTTGTACAACATTACTCTGACCCCATAGCTTCTTGTTACTATTATTAACCTGTGCCTATTTCCTCCTTTACTTGTATTCTTTTTTACAATTGTAGTCAGCTTTTCCTTGAAGTTTATTTTAATTCAATAAAACAAGAATAAAGCAGTTTGAGCTACCCATCTGTTTTGCCCAACGTTATTTACTAGGTCATTTTGTGTTTCTATAAACCCAGCCCATTTCAACATTACATTCTTGCATTCAACTGTTGTTTCGTATTGAGCTACCCAGTCTGCGATTTTATCAAACATGAAGTAGTCCCAGACTTTTCTGTACCAGAGATCAATTGTGGGAAAGGCCTTGCTTTTCCATTTCATGGCAATGATGCTTTTTGCGGCAGTAAGTAGAATTGAAATTAGTTCCTTATCTCTGTTGAAGATTTGAGTTTTGGGCCATAGGTTCAAAAGGATTTGCGCAGGGTCTTTCGGAAGGACATGTCCTGTGACCTTCTTAATTTCCTGTAGAACTAATGACCAGAAATTGTTGATTGGAGGGCATTGCCACCAATTGTGGAAAAATGATCCATGTTTACCACATCGTTTCCAGAATAAAGGGGATTGTGATGGAGACATATCTCCATCTAAGAAGTATTTTGGATGCCTGAGACTGTATAGGGATAGATCTTCTTGGTGCTTGGGGGGGTCAACAGTGGGAGGGCTTCTAATGTCCTGGCCCCACTGGTGGACCTCCTGATGGCACTGGTATTTCTGGCCAATGTGTGATACAGAGTGTTGGGCTGGATGGGCCTTTGGCCTGATCCAACATTGGCATCTCAAAAAAAATAAATAAATAAAATCTTGAATTGTAAATTGGGGATCCCCAGATTTGTAACCATTGTTTTTCTGACAAGGTCCTATCTAGGTCTTTGTGCCATGCTTTTTGAGATGGTGTTGAAATGAGGTTCCGTTAACAGAGATTTATAAATCACTGAAATTGCCCATTTCTTATGGAAGGAGTTTGAACTTAGCAGTCTTTCAAAGAGATTAAGGGGCCTGTTAAAATTTATGTTGTCTTTAAATGAGTTGAACAGATGTGCTATCTGCAAGTATTCAAACCACGGTAGGGTGATGTGTCTAGATTTTTCCAAGCGTTGCTTTTTCTAATATTTTTCCATGCTTAGTTACATCAATAAATCTAGTTAAGTTTGTAGACTTACATTTGGGAAAGGAGTTGGGGTTTTAGCCTGCAGCGAACCATAATAGTCCAAAAAAGTTTTTAATTGGGTTCCCCGTAGCTGCCAGAAACTTCTTAAAACTATCCCATGTTTTAAAGATTGCACTTAAAAAGGTATGAGTAGCATGTTTGTTTAGTCTGAAGTTGTACGGTCTCCAGAGTGCTTCTGGGAAGGATCATGTTTGGAGATATGTGTCTTCTAAAATTTTCCAGTCTGCCTTGTACGAATGGTGGTATTGTTTGACTAGGCTGGAAAGGTTAGTGGCTGAATAATATAGGTTAAGATCAGGAACTGCTAGCCCCCCGTAAGGTCTAAGTTTATGAATTGTATGGAAGTTTACTCTGGGCTTGCGGGAATGCCATATAAAGACATTCAGGTTTCTTTGCCAAGATTTAAGGAGGTTTGGGGGGATATTTATGGGTAGAGCACGAAAGTAATATAAAATTTTTGACAGAATGAAGGATTTGACTAGGTTAATGCATTCAAACCAAGTTAGGAATTTGGAGTCCCATGTTTTGAGTAGGATTCAGACTTTGTCATTAATTTCAGTGTGGTTATATTTTAGAGTATCTTTTAAGTCGCAGAAAGTGAAGAGGACCTAAAGAGCCTCTTGCTTAGAGTGAAAGAGGAGAGTGCAAAAGTGGGCTTGAAGCTCAACATCAAAAAAACTAAGATCGTGGCATCCAGCCCCATCACTCCTTGGCAAATAGAAGGGGAAGTCGTGGGAGGTCTCCAGACCCCACCGGGAAGTTGGCATCTGAGGGGGGCGCCGCGAGGCGGCCTCGCCTAGGGCGCACAAACCCCTCGGGCCGGCCCTGGGAGCACTCACTGGAGAAGACCCTGATGCTGGGAAAGATTGAAGGTCAAAGAAGACGGGGACAGCAAAGGATGAGATGGTTAGACAGTGTCATAGATGCAACGAACATGAAATTGAGTAAACTTCAGAGGACGGCGGAAGACAGGAAGGCCTGGCGTGACCTGGTCCATGGGGTCGTGAAGAGTCAGACTCGATTGTGCGACTGAACAACAACAACAACAACAAAAGAAATCAACCCTGACTGTTCCCTGGAAGGCCAGATAATGAAACTGAAGCTCAAATACTTTGGCCACCAAATGAGAAGGGAGCACTCACTGGAGAAGACCCTGATGCTGGGAAAGATTGAAGGTCAAAGAAGACGGGGACGGCAAAGGATGAGATGGTTAGACAGTGTCATAGATGCAACGAACATGAAGTTGAGCAAACTTCAGAGGACGACGGAAGACAGGAAGGCCTGGTGTGATCTGGTCCATGGGGTCGCGAAGAGTCGGACTCGACTGTGCGACTGAACAACAACAAATTGCCAGAATTGCTCGGTCCATTGAAATGAGTAGTGTTGCCTCAAGTATAATGAAATTTCTGGAGTAAGTTTTATGGGATATAGCCCAGTCTTGGACTGGTTGATGTGTAGTCCAGACTTTAACAAGGGTTTGGAAGAGAGGTGTTGTTGTTGTTGTAGGGTTAGTGATATAGGTGGTCATATCGTCAGCAAATAAGCTTGCTTTAATATGATAACTTTTCACTTGCAAGCTTGAGACTAAGGGGTTGTTGCGTATGTTTGATGCTAGTGGCTCTATAACTACGGCAAAAAGTAAGGGGGACAGAGAATACTTGTTGGTTCCTCTCTTTAATACAAATTCATTGGAATATAAATCATTGATATAGAAGCTAGCTGTAGGGGAATTATATATAGATTTTATTGCATGAATATTTTTTTTTACCAAAATGCATATGTTCTAGCCAATTAAAGAGATATTTGAATTCAACGAAGTCCTTTTCTGTATCTAAAGATAATATTAAAGAGGGTTATATTTTATAGTGTTTACAGTCATGAATAATATCTATGGTTTTTCTTACATTATCTGTTATGTCCTGCTGGGGTATAAATCCTGTCTGGTCTTGGTGTATATATCTGGGTATAACTCGGTTGAGTCTTGCCGATAAAAGAGATGTAAATATCTTGTAGTCATTGCTTAAAAGTGATATTGGACAGTATGATTTTGGGTTTCCTTTATCTTTTCTGGTTTGGGTAGGACTGTAATTTTTGCTGACTTACAAGTTGGAGGGACAGTGTTTATATTGAAAATATGGTTGAACATGTCTGTTAAAGGTTGGACTAATATATGGTAGAATCGTTTATAATATTCGGATATGAAGCTGTCGGGTATGAAGCTGTCGGGTCAAATAAACAGATACCTGCTGATCTCTCTGTTTCTTCTGCTTCTTGGACGGATGGATCTCCTGCATCTTCCACTAGGGAAATGGAATCAGGTTTGGGAACCAGAAGTCCTCCTTTGGAGGAAAGAAAAGGACCAATGACTTACAGACATTCCAGCTTTAAAAAACATTCAGATTTTTAAACAAGGCTGCCTGAACCCCAGCCACTCATACTGGCAAAAAGGAGAAATCAAATTTTTTAAACTCCTGAAAGCTAGACTGTGTGAAAGAGCCGTTATGTGGCTCCCAAGCTGCAGTTTGGCCACCTCTGCCATACAGCAAGACTCCACCTGCTAAAATCCTGTTTTTCTTGGTTTGTCCTTCAGGCCTTCGCCGCCTCGTTTTACTGAATCACTGAGCGACGCCTAGGCCTACACTGGTGGAAGAAGAATGAACACAGTACAGGGATCCCAGTTCATCTCCTCTGCCCCTTCCACCCCACAGTTATCCTCCTCAACTATTGTGGGAGGCTCTGATGCCCTCGGGACAAGGAAATGTCTTTTCAAACTTTTGAAAATTCATATTGAGGAACCTATACAAATGAAAATATTCTAATCGCTATTACTCAAAACGCTCATTTCCATGGCTCCTCTGATAGGCCCAAGAAGAGGCCCCGCTGACATCGCATGATCGGTTCCTGAGGCCAATGCCCTCCTGTTCTGCTTTCAATGGATTTCCCCCTGAACTCAAGGTCTTGTTCGTCCTGTAGAACAATGAGCCGGCTCAGTCCGCAATGGGGAATTTGGGAATGGCCCGTCCTCCTCTGCCACATTCCTTTTCGTTTGCAAACCAATATCTTAGCCTACGCATTAATATTTAGGGACTCCAGGAAGGATGCAGAAGCCCATTCCTTTCCTGCGCATGCACCCACTCCACTCCTCTACTGAGGCTCCACTGGAAGACCCCTGCCAGAGTCCTTATTGATGGTGGTGGGAAGAGCCTTCAAGTCGCGGCTGAATTATGGCGACCCCGTAGGGTTGCCAAGGCTAGAGACGGACAGAGGGGGTTGGCCACTGCTTGCCCCTGCAGAGCGACCCTGGGCTTCCTTGGTGGTCTCCCGTCCATGGACTAACCAGGACCAACTGTGCTTAAGTTCTGAGAGCTGAAGAGATTGGACTAGCTTGGGTCATCCAGATCAGACCTGGGGTCCTTCCTGGACGGAATGACTTCTGTCTATCAAGAGAAAGGAGAGCCTTACCCAGAGAGGCCACGTCCTGACAATTCTCCTCCATGACTTCCTGGTGAAGCCTCCTTTGGTCCATATCCAGCAGAGCCCACTTTTCCTTAGTGAAATGAACAGACACCTCCTCCAAGGTCACCGGATCCCTGAAAAGAGAAGCAAACAAACTCTTCTGTCTTCACAGATAATGTAAGAAATCTTCCCCTTCCGAGGACAATCCAAAAGGTCAATAGTAAGATGCTGGCATTCAGGAACCAGACCTCCATTTTCATTTTCTATCCAGTGAGCGGCTCAGATAATAGCCGAGGGAAAGAGACAGAAGGAGATTCTCCTTGACCAAGGGAGGTGAGGAGGGGACCCCAGGGGAATGATCCAGAGTTCCACACTTACCCCTTTAGGCTGCACGGAAGCTGCTTTCTCTCTGCCACAAAGAGATGGCAAAGACCGTATGGCGCCACCTGGACAGATAAGAAGGTAAATGGAAGGCATTCTGTACTTTCCAAGCACTCTGCATCTCAGCTCCGGGGGGTGGGTGGGTGCGAGATAAGATTCTCACTGTCCTGCCTCGTGATCAGAACTATCCTGGCACTGCACATCTGGAGGAAGGATGTTGTCTCTCAAGTTTTTCTGCACAGTTCCTTCCCACAGCTCCCTTCTGCTCTCAGCCCCAGTGGGCCTTTTCTCACTTCAGGGGAAGGTGAGTCCATCTCTCCCCTCATTCTCCCTTCCTCTCCAAGTAGCCTCCACCAGGACCCGTGAATCACCCTCCTTGTGTGCTAGATTCCTCTGTTACGGGAACTGCCAGATCTACGAACTCCTGCAAAGCCAAATCTGTTTACACACACACACACTGTGAGGCTAAGCACCCTCATTCCACCGAAAGAGTTAACTTCAATATTATAAGGCCTAGTTTGAGCTTAGAGGTGTCTGTGATTTCAGCGGTCTTGTTATTACCAGCGTTACTCAAGGCTGGACAATGGAATGTTCTAACTGGGTACGTCATGAGAACCTGTGCTTGACAGAATAACATGATGGAACGGGGGAAATTAGGAGCAGAAGGTAGCATCTTCTGGAAGGGGTGGGGAGGGGCTGCAGCTTTCTGTGGGAAAGCATCTGCTTGGCAGGCAGAAGGTCCCAGGTTCAATCCCCAGCATCTCCAATGAAAAGGACCAGGCAGTAGGTGATGGGAAAGACCTCTGCCAGCGACACTGGAGAGCTCCTGCCAGCCTGTGTAGGCAGTACCGACCTTGAGGGACCGATGGTCTGATTCAGTGTTAAGTCAGATTCATGTGATCCACGCAGTAGAAAATAAGAGCTTTCTCAAAGATTCCTAGAAAAGATCTTTGGTTGGATGAGAGAGACCACCTGACTTGAAGGGGCAAAAAACTATAACTGGGACTATAAGCTGGTAAGAGTTTTGTGCTAGGATATGCTACATTATACTACGCCAAGTTATGTTATGCTGGGATACTCTTCCGTTACGGCTAATTGCAATGGAAAGACTGGTTTTAGGCTGTGAAAGACCTGCCATTTCCAACGTAGGTATGAAGACTACTAGATAGAAAGTTAGCTTTGTTGTCGTGACCTGACGAGACTGTACTGGATAGCTGATTATTTGTATTTATTTAAAAGGTAAATGTAAAGGTTCCCTTGCCAGTCGAATCCGACTCTAGGGTTGCGGTGCTCATCTCTGTTTCAAAGCCGAAGAGCCAGCGCTGTCCGAAGATGTTTCCATGGTCATGTGGCCGGCATGACTATACACCAAGGTGCACGGAACGCTGTGACCTTCCCACCGAAGTGGTCCCTATTTATCTACCTGCAATTTCTTGCTTTCGAACTGCTAGGTTGGCAGGAGCTGGAACTAGAGACCGGAGCTCACTCCGTCATGCGGCAATTCGGGTCTCGAACTGCTGAACTACTGACCTTCCACAGCCTGCAGTGTGGAAGCCCACCTCGAGAACTCACAGGTAAACTGGTCTGGGAAGTTGTCCAGGGGTTCCAGGAATGGGAGCCGGGAACAACAACTCAGTGGGACTGGCAGATGTCCCTGATACACACCTATACACATACACATGCATGCGTGTGTGCGCACACACAGAGGATCATATCTCTGTATAATAATCCTCTTGGCGTACTGGCCGTTTCCAGCTCTCCCACTGGCTGTGCAATGTGCTCCATCAGCCATTGGCCCATCAGTCGCCACTCAAAACTACTCACATGCCATTGGCTGGATGCTGAGTCTGCTCCTCTTCCCCGCCCACTCCCACTTCAGCCACTGTTCCCTGTCAGAATAACTGGCAAACGGCTCTCTCTCCTGACGAAGGCACTTCTCCTGCTTGGCTCCTCTGTGGGACTAACTTTTCCCTCAGTGGTTGTTGGTAGGTAACCAAGCTTGGTTCTGTCAGTAAAAAGACAAAGGAAGGAAACCCTTTCCAGGCCTTTGTGAGGAACTCATTGGGGCCAGTCCTGACTAGGGTTGCCAGCTCCAGGTTGGGAAATTCCTAGATATTCCGTGTCTTATTTATTTATTTATTTATTTTCCAGCTTTTTTTACCCCGCCCTCCTGGTCGAAGCGGGCTCAGGGCAGCTCACATAAAAACAGATAATTACATTAAAACATAGTTGTGGTTAAAACAAATATAAAATCCTAATAAAGTGCTAGTACTTAATAGTCATATAGCGGTATCAGCCAGTGTAGAACGTTCTCCACTCACAGTCAGCTCTCGATGTTAGTTGGATGTCCCTGCAGGGTTCGCTGTTCTTTAAGGCTGTTGATGGCAGTTTTCAGGATCCAGGGCCCTCTCCTTTGGAAGGCATTCTGTACTTTCCAAGCACTCTGCATCTCAGCTCCGGGGGGTGGGTGGGTGCGAGATAAGATTCTCACTGTCCTGCCTCGTGATCAGAACTATCCTGGCACTGCACATCTGGAGGAAGGATGTTGTCTCTCAAGTTTTTCTGCACAGTTCCTTCCCACAGCTCCCTTCTGCTCTCAGCCCCAGTGGGCCTTTTCTCACTTCAGGGGAAGGTGAGTCCATCTCTCCCCTCATTCTCCCTTCCTCTCCAAGTAGCCTCCACCAGGACCCGTGAATCACCCTCCTTGTGTGCTAGATTCCTCTGTTACGGGAACTGCCAGATCTACGAACTCCTGCAAAGCCAAATCTGTTTACACACACACACACTGTGAGGCTAAGCACCCTCATTCCACCGAAAGAGTTAACTTCAATATTATAAGGCCTAGTTTGAGCTTAGAGGTGTCTGTGATTTCAGCGGTCTTATTACTACCAGCGTTACTCAAGGCTGGACAATGGAACGTGCTAACTGGGTACGTCATGAGAACCTGTGCTTGACAAAATAACATGATGGGACGGGGGAAATTAGGAGCAGAAGGTAGCATCTTCTGGAAGGGGTGGGGAGGGGCTGCAGCTTTCTGTGGGAAAGCATCTGCTTGGCATGCAGAAGGTCCCAGGTTCAATCCCCAGCATCTCCAATGAAAAGGACCAGGCAGTAGGTGATGGGAAAGACCTCTGCCAGCGACACTGGAGAGCTCCTGCCAGCCTGTGTAGGCAGTACCGACCTTGAGGGACCGATGGTCTGATTCAGTGTTAAGTCAGATTCATGTGATCCACGCAGTAGAAAATAAGAGCTTTCTCAAAGATTCCTAGAAAAGATCTTTGGTTGGATGAGAGAGACCACCTGACTTGAAGGGGCAAAAAACTATAACTGGGACTATAAGCTGGTAAGAGTTTTGTGCTAGGATATGCTACATTATACTACGCCAAGTTATGTTATGCTGGGATACTCTTCCGTTACGGCTAATTGCAATGGAAAGACTGGTTTTAGGCTGTGAAAGACCTGCCATTTCCAACGTAGGTATGAAGACTACTAGATAGAAAGTTAGCTTTGTTGTCGTGACCTGACGAGACTGTACTGGATAGCTGATTATTTGTATTTATTTAAAAGGTAAATGTAAAGGTTCCCTTGCCAGTCGAATCCGACTCTAGGGTTGCGGTGCTCATCTCTGTTTCAAAGCCGAAGAGCCAGCGCTGTCCGAAGATGTTTCCATGGTCATGTGGCCGGCATGACTATACACCAAGGTGCACGGAACGCTGTGACCTTCCCACCGAAGTGGTCCCTATTTATCTACCTGCAATTTCTTGCTTTCGAACTGCTAGGTTGGCAGGAGCTGGAACTAGAGACCGGAGCTCACTCCGTCATGCGGCAATTCGGGTCTCGAACTGCTGAACTACTGACCTTCCACAGCCTGCAGTGTGGAAGCCCACCTCGAGAACTCACAGGTAAACTGGTCTGGGAAGTTGTCCAGGGGTTCCAGGAATGGGAGCCGGGAACAACAACTCAGTGGGACTGGCAGATGTCCCTGATACACACCTATACACATACACATGCATGCGTGTGTGCGCACACACAGAGGATCATATCTCTGTATAATAATCCTCTTGGCGTACTGGCCGTTTCCAGCTCTCCCACTGGCTGTGCAATGTGCTCCATCAGCCATTGGCCCATCAGTCGCCACTCAAAACTACTCACATGCCATTGGCTGGATGCTGAGTCTGCTACTCTTCCCCGACCACTCCCACTTCAGCCACTGTTCCCTGTCAGAATAACTGGCAAACGGCTCTCTCTCCTGACGAAGGCACTTCTCCTGCTTGGCTCCTCTGTGGGACTAACTTTTCCCTCAGTGGTTGTTGGTAGGTAACCAAGCTTGGTTCTGTCAGTAAAAAGACAAAGGAAGGAAACCCTTTCCAGGCCTTTGTGAGGAACTCATTGGGGCCAGTCCTGACTAGGGTTGCCAGCTCCAGGTTGGGAAATTCCTAGATATTCCGTGTCTTATTTATTTATTTATTTATTTTCCAGCTTTTTTTACCCCGCCCTCCTGGTCGAAGCGGGCTCAGGGCAGCTCACATAAAAACAGATAATTACATTAAAACATAGTTGTGGTTAAAACAAATATAAAATCCTAATAAAGTGCTAGTACTTAATAGTCATATAGCGGTATCAGCCAGTGTAGAACGTTCTCCACTCACAGTCAGCTCTCGATGTTAGTTGGATGTCCCTGCAGGGTTCGCTGTTCTTTAAGGCTGTTGATGGCAGTTTTCAGGATCCAGGGCCCTCTCCTTTTTAACCAACTGATGTTATTTATTGGTGGTGGCGGCTCCCAAAAGCCTGGCGGAAGAGCTCTGTTCTAGAGGCCCTGCAGAACTGTAAAAGGTCCCACAGGGCCCTGATCTTCTTTGGAAGCTCATTCCACCAGGCTGGGGCCACCACTGAAAAGGCCCTGGCCCTGGTTGTTGACAGCCTAGTGTCCTTAGGACCCGGGAGGGCCAACCGATTCTAAGGAAGCCAGTCTAAGGAAGCCAGAGTTTGGGGAGGGGAGAGGCCTCAGCTGAACAAAATGCCATAGAGCCCAAGCTCCAAAGCAGTTATTTTCTCGGGGTGGGGGGGAGAAAGAGATCTGTTGTGTGGAGTTCTGTTGTGATACCCGGCGATCTTCAGGCTCCACCTGGAGGTTGACTACCCTAGGCATAGGGTTCTTGCTGTGGAAGCTGTGATTTCGGACCAGTCACAGACTTTCAGAGTAACCCCCTCCCCCGCCCACTGCCAGCTTGGCCACTTTCCTGTCTGAATAAACTGTGAAAAATTGCTAGACAACCAAGATTGGTTCTGTCAGTAAAATACGGCTGTTCGTTGAATTTATTTCCACAATGGGCCTTATACACACACACACATAATTATACACACACACACACACAAACACGAGACCTGTATTTGAAAGAGTGATCTTTGACTCACAGAAACTCACACTGGAATCAAGGCTCGTAGTAAATAAGAAGCCAGATGGAGCAAGTGTAGAGGAGCTTCAATACACCATAACTTATCAGTATTTGATAGAGCTCTCCTCTGGTGAATAAAAGTATTCCTAAAGTATGATCTAAAGATGTGTACCAGAATCAATCGCTCACATCTTGTTCAGCCGTGAATTTTATAATAGGGTTCAGGATGTTTTAATCAGCCCCCTTCTGGATAATAAGCATAGTCTACCTGAAGAGAGACTTATATCTTTCCTTTTATCAGATCTCCGCCCTCATATGACTTTCTCAGTAGCGCGATTTCTCTCTATCGCTATTATTTATTTATTTATTCGCATTTTTACCCCGCCCTCCCAGCGAACGGGCGGCTCACACAGGGGCATAAGCCCATACATAAAACAATAAAAACCATTAAATCACAACAACAGATAAAGTGCTCCATGCAGACAAGATGGTCTCTGAGGACGGTAGCAATCATTTCCTTAGGTGAGGGTAAGAGAATATAAGGTCAAAGCCCTGGAGGGTTCACTGTTTTTATATTAACACATTTTTATTTGTATCTTAAAATGTGATCCATGCTGTATTTTATCTATGCCAATAAAGGTTGACTGACTGACTGATAAGGATGCACATTCTGGGGTCACTAATTGTGTTATAACTTCAAACACCATGCCAAGTTCTCTGTTCTTGAATATCTTCTTAGAATTCATAAGAACTTTTTTTTCATTCTTGCTACTGGTTCACCATTACAAAGCCTATCTAAAAATAGTAATCACATGTTTCTCATATCTATGAATATGTGTTGGCCCCCATCTTTGAACTCTAGCTTCACTTCTGCACAGTTTGGACATTTTTGCCATTCTCAGACGTCCTCCCTCCTCCTGGGCCTCGACCAAATAATATCCACTGATATGGGTTAAATGGTTTCCAGTCTACAAGAGGCCATGTTATTACTGTATCACTCCTTTGCTTCTTACCCCTCTCCAACATCCCTTGTTGGCATGATCTCTGCGGTCAAGGCCAGCAGCTCTTCGCCTGTATTCCTGTCCTCTGGTTAATAATGTTAAGGAAGTATTACGGCTCAACTCTGGAGCGCCTGGGTGGTAAAGAGCGCAGGGATCTATGGAGGAACGCCCAGACACGACGGCCACCCCTCTGCAGCACTATTCCACTGTCAAAGCCACGGGGACATTTTGCAAAGGAAATGTGGTGTTATCGCTTACCTAGTTTTTTCTTTTTTTAAAAAACAACCTGCCGGTGCACTGATCCCGTCGCTCCTTCCCCTGACACAGCGGTAGTCGATCCCCATGCGCTTGGGACAACCGATCAGGACATGACGGCGGCAAGTCACCTGGCCCTTCTCGGTGGACGGCTCTCTAGCAAGGGAGACTCTGTCCAATTAACCCTTGCATTGACTCTCTACAGAGGGCCCCCTATTCCATCCCAGCTTCAGCTCGCTCTTGTCTCCAAGATCCTAAGGAAGGCCTCCTGAGGTTCAGAATTTGGGGGGCGGACGGGGGGAGGCAGCAAGTCTGGAGTGACTGGAGGCAAAGCGATCCCTCTGTAGATGTTGGGAAAGTACCATCTTTTGTTCCCCAAGAATTGCATGGAATATGCGGAGAACCTTCTGGTCCTCCGGCATCGGCTGTTGTGCTCCTCCCAAGAGGAAGGGGTTGTTTTTTTCTGGGTTGTGGCTTGATTTTTGGAGGGCACGTGGGGGGGGACTCCTCCCCCACCAGATGTGCACGGGAAGGAGTCGGGTTTCATGGTCCCTGGATCCAGTTTTTCTTAGGAACAAGCCCGGGGAAGCTACGTAGGTTCCCGTCTGAGTCCAGCGGCACCTTTAAGACCAACAAAGTTTTATTCAAAGTATAAGCTTTCGTTTGCAAGCACACTTCTTCAGATAACAGTGGAATAAAATTTCCCGAAGCCCTACTATTCCGTTGTAACTGAGGAAGTGTGCATTGCACATGAAAGCTTACACTTTGAATATAGGGTTGCCAAGTCTGGATTGGAAAACACCTGGAGACTTTGGGGGTGGAGCCAGGAGAGGGCGTGGTTTGGGGAGGGGAGGGGCCTCAGCATAGTACAATGCCATAGCGTCTACCCTTCAAAGCAGCCATTTTCTCCAGGGGAGCTGATCTCTGTCGGCTGGGGATCAGTGGTAAAAGCGGGAGATCTCCAGGCCCTACCTGGAGGCTGGCACCTGGCAATCCTATTTGAATAACACTTTGTTGGTCTTAAAGGTGCCACTGGCCCTGAAGCAGCAGAACCTTTGTTCTGCTGCTTCAGACCAACACGGCGACCCACCTGAATCTAGTTCTCCGTCTGGTCAGAGTCTGGCGGAGAGGCCTGTTGAGAATGCTTTGTTAGCTTGCCTGTTCCTGCCTCGAGACGACGAGGGCTGGTCTAGATGACCTCTAAAGTCCCTTCCAACTCTCTGTTTCTGACCCTGACGTTAACTGAAGAATCCCCTGCTTTAGAAGGCTGGTCAGAAAACTAGCAAGCCTGCTGTGATACAAAGGCTGCTGTGAGTGTGTTTAAGAGAGCTATAGGTGACATTATGCACCGCTAAGTCAGACCACAGTTGGGTAGCTCCAACACCTGCTTCTTTTGGCTCATTATCAATGTGGGTACTTAAGCATTGGATTTTTGTTTTATCTTGTAAAGGACAGACTAACACAGACATCCCTTTGCAGTCATCATCCGTTCACCGGCTGCTTGTTATTTCACTGTCTGGATAGACATAGGTCTTGTTTCGACTTCCCAAGTATGGAAGACAGCGAATTGCACCATTTCATCTGAGCACATTCTCAGGTATCTGACGGCAGGTTCACAGTTCCCCCTCTTCTTGGCATGCTGAAGGTCCCGGGTTCAATTCCCAGCATCTCTCCTTCTGGGAAAATTCTGAGTAGATTGTGTAGCTGGTGTCAAAGGCCTCAAACTGAGATTTGGGCAGGGAAACAGATCAAATATTCAGCTGACAGGAGATGGCAGCTGTCAAACGAGACGTATTCAGCTACTGAGTTTGCCACGAATTTCCTGGCTTCTCTGTTTATACTAGGATCGCCAGTCCTCCGGGAACAGCTGGGTGTCGCCGGGGATTGATTTGGAAGTTATGGGCCCGTTGTACAGCTCAAAGCAAGTGCTTTAGCACTGAGCCAAATAGGTGATTAACTGCTGAGCAATGGCCGAGGGTGGACTCTATGGCCTTAGATTCCTGCTCAGGATCCTCTCCAAAACCTGACACACACCACCATAGCCTCCACTCCCAGATCTCCAGGGCTGGAGTTGGCACCCATACACTGACTCATAGGCCTAGGACCTTGCTCTAGATTTTTCCTCAGGGTTGACATTTCCCAGATACTCTTCCAGGCCTGGTTGAACTGAAGTGGAAGGGTGGGACAATGACTGCAGAAGGAGGAGGAGGAGATTGGATTTATACCTCACCCTTCACTCAGAATCTCAGAGCGGCTTACAAACTCCCTTTCCTTCACCTCCCCACAACAGACACCGTGTGAGGTAGGTGGGGCTGAGAGAGCTCTCCCAAGAACAGCTCTGACAGAACTATGGCTTGCCCAAGGTTACCCAGCAGCTGCAAGTGGAGGAGTGGGGAATCAAACCTGGTTCTCCTAGGCCCCTGCCACAGGGCAGGGAAAACACTGGGCAAAGCGCAGCTTCTAAAAGCCGCACCAAAAAAGAGACGCCGCGGCGGGATCCCACGATCTCGAGCCACGGCACCATTGCTCCCCGGCACGATCAGATGCCGGGGAGGAAGAGATGAGTGGGAGGGGGAGGCTGCCGAACTGCGCATGCTCGAGCATGCGCAGTACGGCCGGGGGCCGGGGATGCGCCGGCGATCCCACGGCCGGCAGTGATGTGGCCCTTCGGAAAGGTAGGTGGTTGTTTTTTGCTGCGGGTTTTGGCCAAGAGGGGCGGATTGGGAACGGGCTGGGAACGGGCGCAACACAATTCCCAGATGTTGCTGTGGGATCGCGCCTGTTTTCTACGGCCCCAATCCGTCCCTCTCCCAGCCCAAACCATCTCGTGTGAACAGGGCCCTAGATTAGAATCCACACACTTAACAACTACTACACCAAACCGGCCTTTAGAAAATGAAAATAAGACAGTCCCAACTAGTGGTGTTCTCCTCCCAGGAGCTGGGAGGCAGGGCATCCCTCACTCAAGGGGGACGTCATACCCCTGGAAAGGCCAAAAAATCCAGGAAAGTGGGGATCAGTGAAGCAGCCAATGTTCATATAGCCCTATAATTGGGAACACAACCCGTTAAAACTTTTTTCCTCTTTACAAGTGGGGTTTTCTGGATGAGTCTTGTCAGGCCCGATTCAGATATAGGTTGACGCTTAAGAAATCCTAGGCATCTTATAACCTTTCCTGTATCAAATCATTTTGTTCCTGGGAAGAGGCACACCTCAACAACACTTTTGGTTTGTTACAGGTCTAGTACACAAGTGATACTATTAGAGGATCTTTATTCTTTATTGCAACATAACTATTTGCATCTTTAACAATGTCTAAGTCAAAAGAAAACTAGATCATCCTTCAATGCTACATTGATAATTAAAGGAAAGGTATTACATGAGTCCATAACATCATCTTACCCAAAGAAAAGCATGTCACATGCAAGATGCTTTTCTAAGATGACGTTCCCAATCAATTCAGTTTCTCATATTTACAGGTTGTTAACATCTCCTCCTAAACAAAGACTTCTTTGGGGTTTTTTGGCTGTCCCCCTTGATAAGGATGCACATTCTTGGCTAATTCATTATCGTATAACTTCAAAGACCATACAAAGTTATCTGAAGCGCAGTATCTTCTTAAAATATATTTAATGTTTTTAGATCCTTGTGACTTTTGACCATAACCAAGTCCATTTGAAAATAGTTCTAACAAGTTTCTCCTGTCTATGAGTATCTCTTGGCCCTCAACCAGTAAACCCCCCCCCCCCAAATCTTTGAACTGTACCTTCACTTCTTTGAAGTTTGGGCATTTTTGCCATTCTCAGATGCTTTCCCTGCTGGCCTCAACAAATAATATCCATGGATATGGGTTAGACTGTTTCTGACTGTGTCACTCCTTCATCTCTTCCTCTTCTCCAAGGCTGTTCTATTGTGGGTCTCTAGACTCCCTTGTTGGCATCTTTTGCTGAGAAATTAGGCCCATTCAGGTTCTGACCAGCAGAAATATCATCCAGGACCTTTCTAGTCCAGCAACTCTTCCCCTACGTAACCGGCTGTATCCGTGACACTAGAAGGGGACGCTCCATCCATGACAACCCATGATGACCCCCTTTCTGAAACATATACTACATGTAAGATTACCAGTTTGGTGTAGTGGTTAAGTGTGCGGACTCTAATCTGGGAGAACCGGGTTTGATTCCCCACTCCTCCACTTGCACCTGCTGATGTGACCTTGGGTCAGTCACAAGCCCTGGCACAGCTGTCCTTGAAAAAAGAGCAGTTTGTGTCAGAGCTCTCTCAGCCCCGCCCACCTCACAGGGTGTCTGTTGTGGGGAGGGGAAGGGAAAGGAGTTTGTCAGCCGCTCTGAGACACCTTTGGGTAGTGAAGGGCGGGGTATAAATCCAAACTCTTCTTCTTCTTCTTCTTCTTCTAGGGCAAGGGACTCCCACCCAGCTAGGACAGTCAGCAAGGGTTAAAGGATCTGGTTCCCACCGAATGGCATGCGTCTAAAAAAAAGGGGGGGGGGAGGATAGGAGGGGTTTGGAGGGTGAGGGGCGGTAGTGGGAGGAGATAGATTGAAGGAAACCACTCCAAGGCTGTAATGCGAAAATGAAACCCCCGGAGCAGACTGGCTGGAAATGCTTTAAATGTGAAATTGACAAAATGATCCGGGGCAGAAAACTCTGACGAAAACCAGGGGTAAGTGCCAAGTGAG
Organism: Gekko japonicus; assembly: GCF_001447785.1. Lineage (NCBI taxonomy): Eukaryota > Metazoa > Chordata > Lepidosauria > Squamata > Gekkonidae > Gekko > Gekko japonicus. The sequence continues at coordinate 213,329 of NW_015169824.1, read as the reverse complement.
AAATCGGCCAAGGTAAAATTTATGACTGGGGACTCCAGACTAGCCTCATGTGTTTTATTTCCTTAGCTCCACTATAGTCCTTTAGGCTGTGATATTCTTTCCCTATGTGCTGATGCTCTTGATTCTACAGTTGTGTAGCAATCAATAAAGATGTTGTCTCTTTTAAGAATTCGGTGTTCAAAGTGCTCTCCTCAAGTGCCTGGTCTGTTGTTCATGCATGCACAGAGAAAGAGGAGTGGGAGCATCCAGCCTCTCACACACAGAGAGACCCTTCCTGCACTCCCATCTGCAGGTAAACAGAAGGGCACTATTTTAATTTAGGGGGGTGGCAGAGTGATGGATAAGTAGGGTGGGGGGAAGGAGGAGGAAGCAACCACACTCCAGGCACATTCATGGAAGCCCCTCTATCCTGTCTTTTACAAGCCATGTCCTGCTTTTTACGGGAATAAAGCAGCGGCATATAAATTCTCTAAAGACCCAAAAGCAATTTCCTAACAAATTGGGAAACTGGGGCACTTCAGGTGACTAGCGGTGGTCTGGGGACAATCACCCACGGAAGTAAAGGGTGCAACACTGAAGCTTCCAGAAGGAACAGAGAGATTCAAAATTGGCCATAATTTTATAAACCTCTACCAGGCCCTCTCCCCCTTCTGGTCTCTTTTCTAAATGGAGAAATCTCAGACTCTTCAGCCTTTCCCCACAGGGTAAGCTCTGCAATATTCTTTTTGAGTTAAAGTGACCAAAGCGGGAGGTGCAGTGCCAAAAATTAGGGGAATCAGAACCTTCCGGGACAGATAAACTTGGTAACATGCCTCTGCTGTTAGTATTGGAAGCAAAGGTTTACTCCCGAGAAGGCAGGAATGGCAAGCAATGCAGACAGGAAGGGAGAAAATAGCTTCTCGGTTAAAATACAAAAGGGGCTTAGCAAGCGGGGCAGAGGACTTGGTCCTAAACAACATAATCTGTTAATCCAAAAGGGTTGCCACACTCATCCTCCATAAGATGTGTTGACAGTGTAGGGCAAAAATGTCAAATGTTATAATAACTTGTGATCAAAATATTTTAGCTGAGAACTGAACATGCCTTAACCAATATGAGTTCAAAAGGCTGTACAATATGGTCCTAATTTAGCACAAAAACTCCAGATGATGATGCCAGGTAAGCTAGGTGATGAGGCTGGAGATATTGCAAAACTAGAAATATTTGCACTGTTTCTCTCCTGGTGTAAAGTCTTTTATGCAAAACATGGCTTAGTATTTTTATGGTTTTTCCCCCGGGTGAATTTTTTGGTGTAACTTAACATATGCAGTTCGTCGATGGGTAGTACAATGTGGGTGCATTGATGGGTAGTACGCTGTGAACTCCAAGCAAAGCTCTTTCCACACTCCAGACATTCATACGGTTTCTCCCCAGAGTGGATTCGTTGATGTTTACTAAGCTGTGAACTACAAGAAAAGGTCTTCTCACAATCCGAACATTTATATGGTTTCTCTCTAGTGTGGATAACTTTGTGGGTAGTAAGCTGTGAACTCTGAGCAAAATTCTTTCCACACTCCAAGCATTTATATGGTTTCTCCCCAGTGTGGATACGTTGATGAGCAGTAAGGTCTGAACTCCAAGCAAAACTCTTTCCACACTCCAAGCATTTATATGGTCTCTCCCCTGTGTGGATTCGTTGATGAGCAGTAAGGTGAGAACTCTGAGCAAAGCTCTTCCCACACTCCGAGCATTTATATGGTTTCTCCCCAGTGTGGATACGTTGATGGGCAGTAAGATCTGAACTCCATGCAAAATTCTTTCCACACTCCAAGCATTTATATGGTTTCTCCCCTGTGTGGATTCGTTGATGGGCAGTAACGTGTGAACGTTCAGTAAAGCTCTTCCCACACTCTAGGCATTTATACGGTCTCTCCCCGGTGTGGATACGTTGATGGTTAGTAAGCTGTGAACTACAAGAAAAACTCTTTTCACAATCCAGGCATTTATATGCTTTCTCCCCAGTGTGGATTCGTTGATGGGTAGTAAGGTGTGAGTTCTGAGCAAAGTTCTTTCCACACTCCAAGCATTTATATGGTTTCTCCCCGGTGTGGATATGTAGATGGGCGATAAGGTGTGAACTCTGAGAAAAGTTCTTTCCACACTCCAAGCATATATATGGTTTCTCCCTCGTGTGGATGTCTTGATGGGCAGAGAGGTGTGAACTTTGAGCAAAGTTCTTTCCACACTCCAGGCATTTATATGGTTTCTCCACAGGGTTAATTCCTTGGTGTGCATTGAAGACCTCCAAATGGGCACCCTGAGACACAGAGCATTTGTTCTTCCTCTTCTGTTTTGTTCCAGTATATCTTTTCTTCTGTTTTCTGTCAAGTAGTTGGTGTTGTTGTTCTCCCTTGGACTTGCTCTGTGGACCATCAACCTCTAGAATAAAGAGAAAGCAATGGTAAGACTTTCAAGCAAAAGTGGAATGAAAGGAAGTACATTAACTGCTCTTGATAATGACAGGGCAGAAATTACTTGAAGGGGAAACAAATCCTGTCCCGTATTAATTAATTGCTGATTCTTCCTTACATGGTAGTTCCATGAGAGACAAGACGGATCAATGGAACCTCCTTCTATAGAGGCAGTATCCCTCTGAAGTGGGACACTTAGGATCTCCTCCTCTACTTGGGTAGCTATGGTGCAACCTCATTTGGAACACTGTGTACACTTCTAGTCACCGTATCTCAAAAAAAGACATTACAGAGCCGGAAAAAGTACAGTGGAGGGCAACCAAGATGATTAGGGGGATAGAACACCTTCCCTATGAAGAAAGGCTGAAAAGTTCCAGAAAACAGACAACCAAAGGGGGGGGGGGGACATGATAGAGGTTTACAAAATTATGCATGGGGTAGAGAGAGAGTTGATAAAAATTTTCTCCCTCTCCCAATATTGTCTGGTGTAACGCCTTTTGTGTTTTTCATCACAGGAAGCCATGTCCTATTTATTTTTAAACTCTCTTCTTTCCTGTTGAAATTGTTTATGTTTGTGAATTTTAGCTTACACATTAATATTTAGGGACTCCAGGAAGGTTGCAGGAGCCCATTCCTTTCCTGCGTGTGCACCCACTCCACTCCTCTACTGAGGCTCTACTGGAAGACCCCTGCCAGAGTCCTTATTGATGGTGGTGGGAAGAGCCTTCAAGTCGCGGCTGAATTATGGCGACCCCGTAGGGTTGTCAAGGCTAGAGATGGACAGAGGTGGTTGGCCACTGCTTGCCTCTGCAGAGCGACCCTGGGCTTCCTTGGTGGTCTCCCGTCCATGGACTAACCAGGACCAACTGTGCTTAAGTTCTGAGAGCTGAAGAGATCGGACTAGCTTGGGTCATCCAGATCAGACCTGGGGTCCTTCCTGGACGGAATGACTTCTGTCTATCAAGAGAAAGGAGAGCCTTACCCAGAGAGGCCACGTTCTGACCATTCTCCTCCATGACTTCCTGGTGAAGCCTCCTTTGGTCCATATCCAGCAGAGCCCACTTTTCCTTAGTGAAATGAACAGACACCTCCTCCAAGGTCACCGGATCCCTGAAAAGAGAAGCAAACAAACTCTTCTGTCTTCACAGATAATGTAAGAAATCTTCCCCTTCCGAGGACAATCCAAAAGGTCAATAGTAAGATGCTGGCATTCAGGAACCAGACCTCCATTTTCATTTTCTATCCAGTGAGCGGCACAGATAATAGCCGAGGGAAAG
>NW_015169824.1:195953-209298 GCF_001447785.1 Gekko japonicus | reverse complement strand
GGGGGGGGGGGGGGTTTGCGGGATAAGATTCTCGCTGTCCTGCCTCGTGATCAGAACTATCCTTGCATCTTTATTTCAGATTATTTTTCGCTCCACACTTTTGATCAATCTACACGTGATACTGTTATATACAAAACTGTGGTCTGTTTTGTCCAAGGCTACAGAATTCACAGAATTAAGGAAGAACTCTGAAACGCAAGGAACAGGGAGTCCTAAACCCATGATAGAACCACAGCTCCCATATCCCGGAATCTCTTTAGAGCTAGGCGACACAGTGGGATCCCGCTGACACATCATAGTTGCATGCCTTCTGGATTTTTCCTCCTTTCCCAGCTCCACTGCATTATTTCAGCTTATCAGGAATCTTTGTTCTTATCCCCAGATATTCTTATCTAATATGGTTATCCTGTTTTGTAATCTGCTGGCTGCCTGATGTTATCATCTAATCTATTTACTGTTTGAAGTTTCTTTTTTATCGTACCTCTATTCTGCCTTAAGTCCCAGTTCAAACGGCAGAGCAGAAAATATCATTACTATTATTAAAAATATATTGTCAGCTCGCTGCCATAAAGGCTGGGGGGGGGGGTTCCCCCTTTGGAATGTACTTTCGGTTTCCTGGTTGCCTCAGTGATGCTCCCTTATCTGTATGTTCTATGCGCTTGCCCTTGAATGATTCGCCTTAACACCTTCTCTGGGAAAGTGGGACCCTTACATTCTGGCGGGCCCCTCTCCTCCCCTCATTGGCTCTACGCCACCCAGTGACCCCCTTTGAACAATGTATATCTGTTCACCCCGCGCTTTACGCTTTACTCTTAACACAGTTCCTGAGGTAGATGCCCTGCCAATACTGCTTCAATAAACTTTCCTTTCTGAAGAAGCGAGTTGTTGAGTCTGATTGCTGCAGGAGTCTGACATATATAATAATTGTTACTGAGAATATTAATCACAGAATAAGGAGCCAGTTTGGTATAGTGGTTAAGAGCGGCGGACTCTAATCTGAAGAACCGGATTCGATTCCCCACTTCCCCCCTTGGTGACCTTAGGCAAATCATAGCACTCTCAGCCTTAAAAAAAAAATAATTAAAAAATAAGCCTCGCTCGCAACATATATGGTGTCAAAAAAGAGCTACAGCTTCGGCAGCCAGACCCTCTGGGATCTATCTCCTGGCTATTCCACACACAATGCCATACAATCATTTCAAATTTATCACAGAGTATTATATTCAACGAGAATGATGAGGCCAGTGAGGTTGCAGTGCCAAACAGGGGTGTTCTCGGGATGACCCATGACCATTTTTTGACAAACTTTTTCGTACCCTGGCACTTAATACCTAGTCAGAACACCATTTTGAAAGCATCTGACTGCTGCCTTCCACCTTCGGCCTTTCAAGGTTTGGACACTCCTTGTCCTGTTAAAAAATGGGTAGCAAAATGTCCCTGACTTACAAGTATCAGAAATGACTATGGCATAAGAGCTCCTAAAAGCTTACAATTTTGTAACTCTTTTTACTGGCCCAACGCACTATTTTCCCAAATTTTGACACTGGTCATCACAAATCGAGAGGCAGCTTTGTTCTTCAAGTCATTTACTTTATTCGTCCAATTATCTTGCAGTGATTTTAAAAACTGATTCTACGGTTTTCATTCCCCAACTTGAATTTCTAAACTGAGAAGCTGGAGCCGAGCATCTTTTGTGGGGCATCAAGAAAGCCCACCCACAGTCAGGAGGCCGTCTAGTAGGAATTATATCCTTTTCAATCTTACCCAGAAAAGTGGCTCTATGGTAACGCTCCTTCGCAATCGTCTCCTGTGCCTGAAAAAGAAGCAGGGATCCCGGAAAGGGGAGAGTGATGATAAAAGGAAGAAACAAACTAGTGGGGGAGGGGCCTAAAAAAGCTGGGACAATATGTGTGGATTTCGAGAATATCCTTGTTCATATTCTCCCCACCCACCCCGATGAATCCCTCTCACCTGCAGGTCCTGATTCCTGTCCTCCACCTGGCTGAGGAGGAAGCCTTCTGCCAGGGCCACCGCCTGGGAACTGGTCTCCGGCCCGCACTCCCTCACCCAGCTCTCCATCTCCGGGGGCAGGACGGCCAGGAACTGCTCCAGGATCACCAGGTCCAGCATCTCCCTCTTGCTGCGCCTCTCCGGCTTCAGCCACTGGCGGCAAAGACGGTGGAGTCGGCTGCAGACCTCCCGGGGCCCCTCCGCCTCCTGGTAGCCGGACTGCCGGAACAGCTGGCGCTGCACATCTGGAGAGAGGACCTCGACTCCCAGGCTCTTCTCCATGGTTTCTTCCCACAGCTCCCTTCTGCCCCGGAGGCATCAAGGCCTTTTCTCACTTCAAGGGCAGGTGAGGTCGTCTCTCACCTCATTTCTCTCCAAGTAGCCTCCACCAGGACCTGTGGATCACTCTCCTTGTTTGCTAGATTCTTGTTACAGCAACTGCCAGATCGATGAACCCCTGCAAAGTCAAATCTGTTTACATACACACGCATTTACTTATTTATTTATCTGACTTCTATCCTGCCCTCTCTGCAAAGCAGTCTCAGGGGGGCTTACAATGTATACAACACTAAGACAAGAAAATTAATAAAATCAGAGCAATATGATCGTAAACATAACAAACTATAAAGTGCTAGTACAGCTAATATAGTGATGGCGTACATGAGCAGCATTCACAAGTATGCGGTCAGCTAAAGTTATAGTCTGGGTTGTGGCAGACTGTTAATGGTGGTATTAATGTTGATATTGATATTAATGTTGGGGCCGGGGCCTCGCTTTCTGCAGTGCGGCTCCCTAGTCAAAAGCCTGGGGGAGGAACTCCATCTTACAGGGCCTGTGGAGCTGTAAAAGGTCCTGCAGGGCCCTGATGTCCTCCAGGAGCTCATTCCACCAGTATGGAGCCACCACTGAGAAGTCCCTGGCCCTCGTCACAGGCAGCCTGGCTTCTCTGGGGCCCAGAAGGGCCAGACAGTTTTGGGATCGTGCTAAGCACGCTCATCCCACCCAAAGGGTTAATTTCAATATTCTAAGGCCTAGTTTGAGCTTAGAGGTGTCTGTGATTTCAGCGGTCTTGTTATTACCAGCGTTACTCAAGGCTGGACAATGGAATGTTCTAACTGGGTACGTCATGAGAACCTGTGCTTGACAGAATAACATGATGGAACGGGGGAAATTAGGAGCAGAAGGTAGCATCTTCTGGAAGGGGTGGGGAGGGGCTGCAGCTTTCTGTGGGAAAGCATCTGCTTGGCATGCAGAAGGTCCCAGGTTCAATCCCCAGCATCTCCAATGAAAAGAACTAGGCAGTAGGTGATGGGAAAGACCTTTGTCAGAGACCCTGGAGAGCTCCAGCCAGCCTGCGTAGACAGTACTGACCTTGAGGGACCGATGGTCTGATTCAGTGTAAGGCAGATTCATGTGAGCCACGCAGTAGAAAATAAGAGCTTTCTCAAAGATTCCTAGAAAAGAAGATATTTGGTTGGATGAGAGAGACCACCTGACTTGACGGGGCAAAGAATTATAACTGGGACTATGAACTTGTTGGAGCTGCGGTGGCTCCAGTGGTTATGACGCTGAACTGCAGGCTGTGGGAGTTCAGTAGTTCAGCAGTTCGAGACCCGAGTGTGCCGCATGATGGAGTGAGCTCCCGTCTCTAGTTCCAGCTCCTGCCAACCTAGCAGTTTGAAAGCAAGAAATTGCAAGTAGATAAATAGGGACCACTTCGGTGGGAAGGTCACAGTGTTCCATGCACCTTGGTGTTTAGTCATGCCGGCCACATGACCACGGAAACGTCTTCGGACAGCGCTGGCTCTTCGGCTTTGAAACGGAGATGAGCACCGCAGCCCTAGAGTCGGATTCGACTGGCTTTCGAGCAAGGGAACCTTTGTTGTTGTTGTTCAGTCACACAGTCGAGTTCGGGACCCCATGGACCAGGTCACGCCAGGCCCTCCTGTCTTCTGCTGTCCTCTGAAGTTGGCTCAATTTCATGTTCTTTACCTTTACCTATAAACTTGTCAGGGTTATGTGCTAGGATACGCTACATTATTCCAAGTTATGCTATGCTGGGATACTCTTCCGTTACGGCTAATTGCAATGGAAAGACTGCTTTTTGCTTACCTATTTTTTCAAAAACTCCGCCGGTGCTGTGCCCCGTCACTCCTTCCCCCGACGGCACCCGCACATTCCCCCAGGCACTTGGGACAGTGGGTCGGGAAGGGGCAGCGGCAAGTCACGTGCCCTTCTCGGTCGGTGCCTCTCTAGGAATTGAGACGCCTTCCATTTAACCCTTAGACTGGCTCTCTGCAGAAGGCAAAAGCTCTTCCTGGCTTCGCCCTGCCAGAGGGGGCATCTCTTTACACCCAGCAAGCGTCCCTCTGCAAAGGGTGGCGAAAGAGAAGGGAAGGAAGGATTCGACCCGCTTTTCCATCCCAGCTTCAGCCGGTTCTTAAGGAAGAGAATCTGACTTTCAGAATGGGAGGGGGGAAGGCAGCCAGGTTGGAGTCACTGGAGGCAAAGCAATCCCTCTGTATATGTTGGGGAAATGCCATCTTCTGATCCCTAAAAATTGAGTGGCGGCTGCAGAGAAGCTTCTGGCCGGGCTCACTGGCTTGAGCTACCTAGAGCATTTCCCAGGCACGAGCTGTGCTGCTCCCTCCCAAGAGGTCACTTAGTTCTAAAAAGGTATCCATTGGGTCAAGATGTGGCTGGACCGCCCCAGAACCTGACCCTCCCCTAGGCTCCACCCCAAATCTCCAGGGATTTCCCACACTGGAGTTGGCACCCATACTCCCTTTTGTAGGCCTGGGACCTTGCTCTAGTTTTACCCTCTGAGGACATTTCCCAGATCCTCTTCCAAGTCCTGGGATCACACCTGGTGGAATTGAAGAGGAAGGGTAGGCTAAGATCTCTTCAAGGGGGGGGGGGGGCTTTGGAGAAGTAATGCCTGTCCCAAGGAGGGGTGGTCTTCTCCCAGGAGCTGGGAGGTGGAGCGTCCCTCACCCAAGGAGGGTGTCATAGCCCTGGAAAGACCAAATTCTCCAGTAGAGTAGGGACCAGTGAAGCAGCTGACGTTCATGTAGCCCTGTTGTTGGGAAGGTATCGTCTGTTAAAACTTTTTCCCTCTTTACAAGTGGGGCTTAAAAGATAACGGTTTGGTTCTTACTGCAATGATACAAAGGGGAAAATTGTGCCTTTCCTTGCTGGGAGACTCCTTTAGACCAAGGGTTCCCTGGGAAGTACCCTGCTACCCAGCTGCCACCGCTCACAACCTCCTGAGAGCATCTAGACTGACCTGCTGAGAAGGTAGTCTTCCAGCACAGTATTAAAGCAGTAACTTACAGCCAGCCTGGGAGCACCCGTGCAGTCTAGCACGTGGGGAAGAGATTCAGAGAAATGTCCCAGAGAAATAGATTAGACATAGCAAAGTAAAAAAAAAAGCCTTTATAAAAATGTTTGTTGCAAAAGAGATGGGGAAGGGTGGTTGGATTCAAAAAGGGGTGGAGAAAAAAGGAAAAACAAAATTCAGGGGAGAGTACACAACACCACAGAGATATTCAACGGAAAAACAATGCAGTAGAATTCACTCGGCTAAACCTGTTACCTATATGCTGTAGCTAGTTCCTCGAGCTTGTGCAGAGTTCTGTGTGATAACAAGAGGTCAAAAGAGTTCTTACTCATCTGCAATTTTTCATTTCTTTGAAACAGCACTTTCTTTTGCAGGCATCTTCTTATAGAATTTTTACCAGAGCAGTAGTTAGAGAGTTTCAGTATGAATAAATAAAAATACGACAATTATAGTTTTAGGGGCTTAACTCTTCCCTTTCCCATCAAATCCACCCCACTCTAGCGGCTACTAGCTGGGGATCTTTCATTTCGACCATGGCAAAGAAGAGACCTCTGCCTCCCTATCCACTACAGTTCTCAGGTGTATGGGGCCATATGCACAGGCTAGGAAAAAAATTTTTAAATGAATTATGAATCTGACCTACCAGATGGCAGAGTTGCAATCCTAAATACATTGAATATGATGGATTTCTTAATTAAACACACTGCCTTGAAGTTTAAATCTACACGTGCTAATACTTTAAAAATTGGGGGGCAAGCGGAGAGAAAGAGGGAATGAAAGGGCAGTCTCCCACCTGAAGCAGACAATATGCCATTAATTTGGCTTCAAATTATATGCAAGCTATTATATGCACATTATAAATACATCACTGTATTATATACAGATTATATACATACATGCCAGCCAGCCAGCCCTCAATCATGAGACACAAAATGGCACCCAGGTGGAGGGGGACTTGGCTGGAGGAAGATGTGGGAAGGGGAATCCCATAATGGAGGGAAGGAGACAACTTAAGCTGCATTGGGTCTCAGCTTGGACTGTGAAAAAGGTGTATAATAGTTGTTGTATTAAAAAAATCTGGAAGCAGTTTGGCATAAAGGATGATCGCTCTTGCCATTAGTTTATCCAGTATAACTGCCGCTGTTTCAGCAAGAGGAAGAACTGCACATTCAGTAGTCAAACTGTCATTAAATATGGTCAATGGAGCAAGTGGAGCTGAGAACCTAGTCCTTAACAACATAGTCTGTTAATCCTAATGGTCCGTGACAACCCTCCTCAAGATGTGCTCATGGTAGGACAAATACCTCATATTTTACACTAACTTGTATTACAAATCTTTTATGAGAACTCAACATGCCTTAACCAAAAGCAGTTTAACATTGTATAATACAGTGTCAGGAGGGCGATGCCAACCCCCTCCTGACTATGTCGGGAATAGACCCTGTAGCTCTCGACAAGGATGAGAAGCCAGTCCTAGACCATTCCCAGGAAGCCCGGGGATCCTGTTTAGTTGCCCACAGAGAGGGGATAACTCTAAGAAGGGAGGAGGTAGAGGCCGTGGGACCACGTGGGCAGGCCGACAGGGATCTGATCGATGGTGACAGGGTTGGGGGATGGAGTACAAAGACCCGAATCCCTTGGATTCCCGTATGGTTGCGCGGTTACTTTAAGAGGAGGGTGGTGGGCGAAACAGGTGGAGAGGCTGAACAAATAAACACACAGGTGAAACCAAGGAGGAATGAGGAGGGAATTCACAGAGGACAGAGAAGAGGGAGAAGGTTCCACTTGGACTCGTCTGGCGAATCACTCCAGGTCGCAACTAGTGAAATCTTAACTAGTCCCGAACCATTCTGAGGTAAAACCTGGACTATTGGCTCATCCTTTCATCCTGGATTCGACTCACGGCTGTTCCTCAACCCTTATCGATCCTGAGCATGACAACACTAGAAATATTTGCACAGTTTCTCTTCTTGTGTGAATTTTTTGATATGAAAGATTGGTGGTAATGTGTGAACTCCTAGCATTTGTATGGTTTCTCCCCTGTGTGGATTCCTCGATGGACAGTAAGGCTTGAACTCCAAGCAAAGTTCTTTCCACACTCCAAGCATTTATATGGTTTCTCCCTCGTGTGGATACGTTGATGGGATTTAAGGTTCGAACTCTGAGCAAAGTTCTTTCCACACTCCAAGCATTTATATGGTTTCTCCCTCGTGTGGATACGTTGATGGGATTTAAGGTTCGAACTCTGAGCAAAGTTCTTTCCACACTCCAAGCATCTATATGGTTTCTCCCCTGTGTGGATACGTTGATGTTTAGTAAGTTCTGAACTTTCAGCAAAGTCCTTTCCACAGTCCAAGCATTTATATGGTTTTACCCCTATGTGGCTGCGGTGATGTTTAGTAAGACGTGAAATCTGAGCAAAACTCTTTCCACACTCCAAACATTTATATGGGTGCTCCCCAGTATGGACACGCTGGTGTTTAGTAAACTGTGAATGTCGAGGAAAACTCTTTCCACACTCCAAACATTTATATGGTTTCTCTCCTGTGTGGATTTGTTGATGAGAAGTCATTTGTGAACTCCGAGCAAAGCTCTTTCCACACTCCAGGCATTTATATGGTTTTTCCCCAGTGTGAAAACGTAGATGGATATTAAGCTGTGAACCCAGAGCAAAGCTCTTTCCACACTCCAGGCATTTATATGGTTTTTCCCCAGTGTGAAAACGTAGATGGATATTAAGCTGTGAACCCAGAGCAAAGCTCTTTCCACACTCCAGGCATTTATATGGTTTTTCCCCAGTGTGAAAACGTAGATGGATATTAAGCTGTGAACCCAGAGCAAAGCTCTTTCCACACTCCAGGCATTTATATGGTTTCTCCCCTGTGTGGATATACTGATGTTTAGTAAGCTGTGAACTGCGAGCAAAACTCTTTCCACACTCCAAGCATTTATATGGTTTCTCCCCAGTGTGGACACGTCGGTGGACAGTGAGTTCTGAACCACGAGGAAAGCTCTTTCCACAATCCAGACATTTGTATGGTTTCTCCCCAGTATGGATACGCCGATGGTCAGTAAGGTCTGAAGCACGAAGAAAGCTCTTTCCACACTCCAGGCATTTATATGCTTTCTCACCAGTGTGGATACGTTGATGTCTAAGAAGGCTTGAACTCTGAGCAAAGCTCTTTTCACAATCCAAGCATTTATATGGTTTCTGCCCTGTGTGGTTGCATTGATGGGTATTAGAGTCTGAGCTCTGAGCAAAGCTCATTCCACATTCCAGGCATTTATAGGATTTCTCCCCAGTGTGGATTCGTTGATGAGCAGATAAGGTGTCACTCTGAGAAAAGCACTTTCCACACTCCAGGCATTTATATGATTTCGCCTCTCTGATGACTTGTTGATGAAGGATGCAATTCTGAGCAGAACTCCTTCCACGCTCCAACCATTTATGAGGTTTCTCCCCTGTGTCAATTCTTTGGTGTCTATCAAACACCTGAAATTCAGCACCCTGAGGAGAAGATTCATTCTCCCTCTTCCATTTTGTTCCACTGATTCTTTTCTGCTGTGTTTCCTTAAGTACATGGTGTTGTGGTTCTCCCTTGGACTTGTTCTGGAGTCCATCAGCCTCTAGAATAAAGAGAAAAGACAGGTAAGATGTTCAGGCAAAAGTGGAAGCAAGTAAAGGAGGCCATTAACTGCTTTTGATAATGACGGAACAGAAATCACTTGCTGGGGAAACAAATACTGCTCTTGATTCTTCCTTGGAACCTCCTTGTTTAGAGACAGGATCTCTCTAAAGTGGGATGCCGTAGAACTGCTCCTCTATTTGTGAACCTTCCAGGGACTCTGAATGGCCACTGCTGGAAACGGGAAGCTGGACTAGATGATGTCTCCCAAATCACTTCCTCTATTCAAGGATAGAACTGAACTGCATTCACTGGACAGTGAGTTAGGAGCAGAGCTTTACACTCTAACCACAGAAACCCAATCTGATCCCCAAACTTAGAAAGCTCATTGTACTTTCCACCCACACCCAGTAAATTCGGCCTCCCAGGCCCTGCGTCCTGTGGCCTTGACAGCAGAGATGAGGCACAGGCGACTAGAGATGCTGCATTTTCAGTGGTGGCCCCTCATCTGGGCAATGTCCCCCATTGGAAGCTCACCCAGAGTTCACCTTCCTATCTTTTCAGAGTGAGGCCACCAGATAGGGTTGCCAAAATTTTCTCAGCCGGGAGCAGGGGGGCTCCCGGCTGGCGTCTGGGATGTGCGTGCGCGTGGTGCACATCACCCGGAAGTGATGTCGCACGCTGGGGGCGGGGCCACGGCCATTTGAGGGGAAAACATAGAGTTTTCCCCTCAAATGGCCGTGGCCCCGCCCCCAGCGTGTGACGTCACTTCCGGGTGATGTGCACATGGGGGTGGGGTTTCCCCCGGGCCCGATTTTCGTCGCATCAAAAATTGGGCCGTCAAAGCGGGGGATTCCCCGCCCCCCGGTGCCATTTGGCAACCCTACCACCAGAGCTTTAATGTAGAGGGTTATCGTTAGAGGGTTATCATTTTAGCTATTATCATTTAGCTTCTAATGTGAGGAGAAAGAAGAAGAAGAGATTGGATTTATACCCCGCCCTTCACTACCCAAAGGAGTCTCAGAGTAGCTTACAAACTCCTTTCCCTTCCCCTCCCCACAACAGACACCCTGTGAGGTAGGTGGGGCTGAGAGAACTCTTGACAGAAACTGCTCTTTTTCAAGAACAGCTCTTATCAGAACTATGGCTTGCCCAAGGTCATCCAGGCAGGTACAGTTGAAGGAGTGGGGAATCAAACCTGGTTCTCCCAGATTAAGAGTCCGCGCACTTAACCACTACACCAAACTGGCTCTGTTTTATGCATTTATTTATTTAGTTTAGTTATTTAGTTTATCCATTTATTTATTTAGTCTGATTCATACCCCGCCCTCCCCGCCGGAGCAGGCTCAGGGCGGCTTACATAAAATCGCAACAGTAAATAACGGATAAGAACATCAATATAAATATCCTCATAAAACACAACATAATTACTAAAACCAGTTTATACAATATTGGGAGATTTCTCAGCCAGCTCAGTGGCTATTTTACCAACTTCTTGTGCCGCTGGCTTTTTACATTGATCATTTAGGCATTATTTAGGATTTTCTGGGATTGTTTTGATTTTTGAGCCTGCTTGAACAGGCATGTGAAGAGGAAGCATATAAATAAAATAATGTTTATTATGAAGCCGAGCACTATATAAACATTCCCCACCACCACCACCATAGTTACAAACAAGCTAATATTTGAGTCCCTCTTTTAATGACTCTTTTGTGTTTCATAAAGACTTCCTGGCCATTCTCAGGCTGTTGCCTCTTAATACCCCCCCCCCCATTTTCAGCTGGTGACATTTAGCCCAAGAGGAGTTCTACCCGCATGTACCAGAAAAAGGTTCCCACCATGCAAGTAAGCAGATACTTGCTGATCTGTTTCTTTCCTCTTGGTCCTGGACAAGTGGATCTCCTGGTTATTCTGCTGTGGATATGAAATCAGGTTTGGGAACCAGAAGTCCTCCTTTTGGCGAAAGAAAGAGACCGGTGACTTCTAGGTGTTCCAGCTCTATCGGAAACCCAGCCATTCATATTGGCAAAAAGGAGAAATCAATTTTTTTACATTCCCCAAAGATGCATGCAATGGGAGGGTGGGGGGGGGGGCTGCTTCTTGGATCCAGAAGGATCCGTCTGCTGATCCTGATAGAGACCCAAAGTGGAGAAGAATGGAAGAAGGAAGTTCAACACAGGGAAGGGAAGTCCCAGCCTAAACGGAGCCACCAGGATACAGGATCTTAAGCCCCCTTCCCCAGGCAAAAGGATCCAACATCCCAGTCTACTGTGGCTCTGCCAAGGGCCACTGTCTCACTTTGAAGAGAGCCCACGGTCCCTACAGAATGGGAAAAGGTGGTGACGGATCCTCAAACTCCTAACAATCCGGAAATCTATTTTCAGATTTATAAATCTGTTCTCCCGTGTTTAGGACATTTTTTCACACCTCTCGACCTGCAAAGAGCTCAGAATGGCATACATTGTCTTCCCGTTCTCTCCAGCCTAGAAAGGGGGAACAAAGCATCTGCCCAACTGAATTCAACAGAAGAATGGGAGGCAGGAATTCAGCAAGTGAAGCCCATTATGGGCAAAACATCACCTGTTAGAATCTTCTTCAAGCCTCTGCCACCTCATTTTACTGAATCTTTGAGCCATACCTGAGCCTACACTGGTGTAACAGAATAAACACAGCACAAGGACCCCTTTCTCAAATATCAAGGGAAGCTGTAACATCCTCAGGGCAAAGAAATACGTTTTCAAACTTTGTAGAAGTCATATGGAGGACCCTATACAAATACAATTTTATTTCTTCTTATTATTATTTATTATTATTCTTCAAAATGCTTGTTTCCATGGCTGCTCTGAAAGGCCCAAGAGGAGGCCCCATTGACATCCTATCAACTGTCATGGAGGCCAGTCCCCCTCCTGACCTGCTTTCAATGGATCTTCATTTGAAGATTTTGCACTCCAGAAGAACAATGACCGTGGCCCCGCCCCCAGCGTGCCCAGCATCATCACGTCACTTCCGAGTGACGTGCATGTCGGGTTGGGTTTCCCCCTGGGGCCTGATCCGCCGGCGGCGGGGAACGGGCCTTTGGGGCGGGGGTTTCCCTGCCCCCCAGGGGGACTTGGTAAGCCTATGCCTGCATGGGCACCCACACCCCTCCCCTACTGAGAGTCTCCACTGGAAGAGCCCTTTCAGAGGCCTTATTGGTGGCAGTGGAAAGTGCCATTAACTCACAGCTGACTTACAGTTACCCCCTGTCATGATCTGGGCTGTGCCACCAGAGACCTACTAGGCCCAGGGAGCCTGGCTAGCAGTAGGTGAGGCTGAGTGTACAACTCCCAGAAGCGTCTGAGAGGTTTTGGAGCCAAAATTGACCAATAGGAAAAGAGGAGGGCTTGGAATAAAATATCTGGTGCAGCAGGAAAAGCTGTTCTCCTTCCCAGGGGACAGAGCCAGAAGGGACTGAGGCTGCTGTAGGGAAGAGACCCTCATCCTGAGGGAAGGGTGAGTAGTCTAGTGCCACTTGGAATAGTGAGCTAGGGACAGTATATATTTAGACCCGTTAGGGCATTTGATTTCTTTTCTTTTCACCCACTTATTGTTATATTTCTGCACCTTGTTTGTTTGACCTCTTATAAAATAAACTATTTTCACTGTTCACTCTGCCTGGTCCTCACGCCTATTATTCAGCCAAAAGGGAGGTCTCTAAAGGCCTGGGAAGGTTCTCTGGGCCTTCTCAGAGGAGCCTGGAACCAGAGTGGTGGCAGCGTCAGGTGACACCCCACCTGAGCCATGACAGCCCCGTAGGGCTGTCAAGGCAAGAGATGGATAGAGGTGGTTGGCCATGGCTTACCTCTGCATAGCAAGCCTGGACTTCTTTGGTGGTCTCCTGTCCATGTACTAACCAGGACCGACCCTGCTTCACTTCTCAGAGCTGCAAGATCGGAGCAGCCTGGGCCATCCAGATTAGACCTGGGGCCCATCTTGGAAGGAATCATTTTTGGTATCAACATCTTTGAATCAAAAGAAAGGAGAGCCTTACCCAGGGAGGCCACATTCTGACAATTCTCCTCCATGACCTCCTGGTGAAGCCTCCTTTGGTCTGGATCCAGCAGAGCCCACTCCTCCTGGGTGAAATGAACAGACACCTCCTCCAAGGTCACGAGGCCCTGAAAAGAGGGGAGGAAACACACCCACTATCTTCACGGAGAATGTAAGAATCCTTCCCTTTCTAAGGGCAACCTAAAAAGATTCAATGTATTGGTATTTATTGGGTTATTTTAATCTAGTTTTAAATTGAGATCGTATATTTCTTCTGCTTTAAGCTGCCCTGAGCCCTATTCTAGGGATGGGCGGTCACAGATAGCAGCCGAGGGAAAGA
>NW_015169824.1:172582-195717 GCF_001447785.1 Gekko japonicus | reverse complement strand
AAAGAGACAGAAAGAGAGTCTTCCTTTGCCTAGGGAGGGTGGGGGAAGCACCTGGGGGCACGATCCGTAGTTCCACACGTACCTCATCAGGCTGCACGGAAGCGGCTTTCCCTTTGCCAGAAAGAGATGGCAAAGAATGTATCCTTGGCTTTATGGCACCACCTGGAAGCAGAAAAAGGTAATTGTATGGCATTCTAGACTTCCCGGGTGCTTTGCATTTCAGTTCCACTGGGGGAAAATAAGATTCTCCCTGTCTTGGCTCTTGGTTCTCTAAAGGCAGGGTCACAAATAAAAGAGACATCTTCAGCACTCATTTGCCCTGCCCACTGGATCCAGTGAGAATGCAGTGCCCTACTGCCTGGTTCGGAGACTGCTGAAGACCCTGGGATCACAGTGTGAAAAAAATATGTGGTCACCTGCTTCAAGATCTCTAAATGAAGTAAAGCTTCGTTCACAGCAGTGAGGGTCTGGTCTTCTTGAATGATTTTTGAGTTGAGTTTGTAACCATGGTTGCAACTATCCTTGCATCCTTATTTTCAGATAATTTTTTCCTTCCACACTTTTCACAAATCCAGTCTTGAGACGGTTATCATACAGAAAACTGCGGTCTGTTCGTCCAGAATTCACAGGACTAAGAACAAAGAACCCTGAATTGTATGGAACAGGCAGCGCTAAACCAAGGCAGAAATGCAGCTAGCCAATCCCAGAATCTCTTTGCCTGTGGGCAGGACCAGAACACATGGGAAAGGCAGCCTCACTACGGGTGAAGCACAAACAGGTACCCTTCTTGATATGACAGGGTGAGCGATGCCACTGACACATCAATCCTAGCCCAAATACATGATTTCATCTTTGTAGGAAACTTTGTTCTTATTATTTTTGGATAATTTTTTTCCTTCCACACTTTTCAGAAATCCAGTCTTGAGACGGTTGTCATACAGAAAACTATGGTCTGTTTGTCCAGAATTCACAGGACTAAGAACAAAGAACCCTGAATTGTATGGAACAGGCAGTGCTAAACCAAGGAAGAAATGCAGCTAGCCAATCCCAGAATCTCTTTGCCTGTGGGCAGGACCAGAACACATGGGAAAGGCAGCCTCGCCACGGGTGAAGCACAAACAGATACCCTTCTTGACATGACCTGGTGAGAGATGCCACTGACACATCATCTTTATTATAGCTGCATGCCTTCTTTTGGTTTCTGCCCTGGTCTAGAATCCTAGCCCAAATACATGATTTCGTCTTTGTAGGAAACTTTGTTCTTAAATATCCTATCTTCTAACTCGCTGACTGCCTGATGTAATCCAATCTCCGAATCTGCTTATTGATTGACTGAAGTGTCTTTTAATCATTCGTATATCCTGCCTTGAGTGCTCGTTAGAAATGAAAATATTATTAGCAGTATTAATAATAAATATAATTGTATTAAAAGAAGAAGGGGAAGGGATTGGATTTATACCCCGCCCTTCACTACCCAAAGGAGTCTCAGAGTGGCTTACAAACTCCTTTCCCTTCCCTTCCCTGCAACAGACACCCTGTGAGGTAGGCGGGGCTGAGAGAGCTCTTGACAGAAACTGCTCTTTTTCAAGAACAGCACTTATCAGAACTACGGCAGAACTACAATAATAATAATCACAGATTATCATATTCATAAAGAACGAGGTCCCCAGTGACATTATACTACCAGACATGGGTCTTTACGCGATGATCCAAGACCATTTTTTGACAAAACGTTTCCTACCCTGGCTCTGAATAGCTGGTCAGAGCAATCATAATGTTGAAAGTACCCAACAGCCACCTTCCATCACCATCCCTTTGAGGTTTTGGACACTCCTTTTCCTGTTGAATTTCTAAACTGAGAAGCTGAAGCAGAGCATTTTTCCCACAAACAGCCAGGAGGGAATAGAAGCAGCCCCCCCCCCCTTACACTCAAGGAGGCCACACAGAGGGAACAACACCCCTTTCGATCTTACCTGGAAGAGGGGGTCGGGGATAACACTCCTGCGCGATCTTCTCCTGCACCTGAAACAGAGGTGGGGATCCCAGAAAGGGAAGACCGATGAGAAGACGAAGAGGAAATAGGGGATGGTGGGTTTCAGAAATGAGGGGCCATCTATGTCAACTTCGATGGCATCCTTCATCATATCCTGTGCCCCCCTCCCCACACACTACCAAGATGAAAACTTCTCACCTGCTGGTCCTGATCCTTCTCCTCTGCCTGGCTGAGGAGGAAGCCTTCTGCCAGGGCCACCGCCTGGGAACTGGTCTCCGGCAGGCATTCCCTCACCCAGCTCTCCATCTCCGGGGGCAGGACGGCCAGGAACTGCTCCAGGACCACCAGGTCCAGCAGCTCCCTCTTGCTGCGCCTCTCCGGCTTCAGCCACTGGCGGCAAAGACGGTGGAGTCGGCTGCAGACCTCCCGGGGCCCCTCCGCCTCCTGGTAGCCGAACTGCCTGAACAGCTGGCACTGCACAACTGGAGGGAGGACGTTGTCCCCCAGGCTCTTCTGCACGGTTTCTTCCCACAGCATTCTTCTGCTCCCTGTGTTTTCAGTCATACCCAGAAAAGTGGCTCTGTGGTAATGCTCCTGCATGATCTGAACCTGCAAAAGAAATAAGGATCCCGGAAAGGGGAGATGGATGAGGAAAGGAAGAGGAAACCAACTGGTGGTGGGGGGGGGGAAGTCTATAATTGCTGGGATAATTTGTGTGGATTTTGAGAGTTTCCTTTTCATATTCTGTCCCCTCCTCCCAACTAGATGAAACCGTCTCACCTGCAGGTCCTGGTTCTTGTCCTCTGCCCGGCTGAGGAGGAAGCCTTCTGCCAGGGCCACCGCCTGGGAACTGGTCTCCGGCCCGCACTCCCTCACCCAGCTCTCCATCTCCGGGGGCAGGACGGCCAGGAACTGCTCCAGGATCACCAGGTCCAGCATCTCCCTCTTGCTGCGCCTCTCCGGCTTCAGCCACTGGCGGCAAAGACGGTGGAGTCGGCTGCAGACCTCTCGGGGCCCCTCCGCCTCCTGGTAGCCGGACTGCCGGAACAGCTGGCGCTGCATATCTGGAGGGAGGGCGCTGTCCCCCAGGCTCTTCTGCATAGTTCCTTCCCACAGCTCCCTTCTGTGCTTGGCCTTCCTGTCATCGAGGCCTTTTCCTGCTCCAGGGACAGCTGAATCTGACTCTCCCATCCTCCCTTCTTCTCCAAACAGCCTTACCATGGAACAGTGGATTTCTTTCCTTCTCTGCCAGATTCTTTCATAAAGGGAAGTGCTGGATACGTTACTTCCTGCAAAGGCAAACTTGATTTATTTTTTAGTGAGAAGGAGGAGGAGGTGATTGGATTTATAGCACACCCTTCACTACCCGAAGGAGTCGCAGAGCGGCTAACCATCTGTTTTCTTTTCCCCTTCCCACAACAGACACCCTGTGAGGTAGGTGGAGCTGAGAGCTCTCCCCTTCAGGGAACAGCCCTGAGAGAACTGTGATTGACTCAAAGTCACCCAGCAGCTGCATGTGGAGGAGTGAGGAATCAAACCTGGTTCTCCCAGATTAGAGTCCTCGCTCTTAACCACTACACCAAACTGGCATCTGCAACTGAGAAAGTGAGATCTGATGCACAAAAGCTCAAGTTGGAATCAAGGTTGTTAGTCTTTCAGGTGCCCCACCAGCCTCCTGTTTGATTTTGCTACAGTAAAGAAAAATTGAAATGAGTAAGTAGGTATCAGGAAGAAGCAAGTAGCACAGCAGAATGTCAGGTTAGATCTCAGAGACGAAGGTTCGAATCCCCAGTTATACAGCTTCAGGCTTACCTACCTTACAAAGTTGAAGTCAGGATAAAGTGGAGAAGGCAAGTCACTTTAGGTCCCCACTGGGGACAAAACGGATGGATAAACAATATTAGAAACATTAAAAAAAGAGGAAGGGCATTTGGAGAGGTGCGGGAGGGGACTTCTCTCTCTCTCTCTCCCCCCACTCCCTCCCCCCCCCCGGAATTCCCAATGCCCCCCCACCCAAAATTTTCTGGCTACAGCCCTGTATCTAGGCCTCAGGAATCATTGCTGGTCTTGTAATGAACCTCATGCAGACTTTATACACATATGGTGAACGTGTAACAGGGCGATGATTTTTTTGGAAAATGGTGGTGATCATGCTTTCAAAAGGCATTTGATGTAACACTGAGATCATGCGCCAGAACTATTAAATTATGTGGTTTCAATACCTTAAGAAATATACAGCAGCAACTTCATATGTTGTTCCAATGGCTAGATTATCTTTAGCAAAAGTGCGGAACCTGAAGGAGCTCCCTACAAGGAGAACTTTCTTAGATAAGACCAAGAGTCCAGGAGCACCTTAAAGACTCACAAATTTGTGGCAGGGGATGAGCTTTCATGAGTCACTGCTCACTTGCTAAACTAGAAAGTCTGGTTGGTCAATGCTGCAGGACTCTTGAGAATCACCCCAACGGGGGCCACCCCTCTGGACTCTCCCACTGCCCAAAGCAGGGAGATCGTGCAAAGGCAAACATTCGTTTATTTCTTACCTCCTTTTAAAACAATCCTCCAGGACTGCCCCCCCCCCCATGAAGGGCAAGCCACTCATCACCAAGGTGGGACGCTGCAGGAAGTCACGCGGCCCTTTTGTTGTTGATGCCTCTCTAGGCACAGAGACGCCTTCCCTTTAACCCTTAAAGAGCCTGTCTTCAGAAATAGCGAAGGCTCCGCTTCTCGCTTGTACACGCGCTGACCCAGCCGGCGCCACTCCGGTTTCACTCCAGTTTTTGGCCAAGGGACGAGAGGATTCGACACACACACACCCTTCCATCCCAGTTTGGGCTCCTTATGCCCTCTAGGAAGCCCGCTGTAGGTTCAGAAGGGGAGGGAGGACGAAAGCGAATGTGGAGTCTTTGAATACGGAGCAACCCCTGTATCGATGGCCGTAATACCGTCTCCTGTTCCCTTGAAATGAAGCTGGGGAGGCGGAGAAACTTCTGGTCGGGCTTCGAGCATTTCCTTTACATCAGCCATGGTTGCCAACCTCCAAGTGGTGGCTGGAGATCTCCTGGGATCTTCCCTAAGCTTTGCATTGTGGATACAGAGAAGCTTCTGGCTGGGCTCACTGGCCTCAGCCACCTAAGACATTTCCCAGGCGTCTGCCCTAAGCATTGCACTGAGGATATAGAGAAGCTTCTGGCTGGGCTCACTGGCTTGAGCCACCTAAGGCATTTCCCAGGCGTCTGCCCTAAGCATTGCATTGAGGATATAGATAAGCTTCTGGGTAGCAATTGGGTAGCTCCAACACCTGCTACTTTTGGCTCACCATAACTTAAATTTTGAACACTGGATTATTGTTTAATTTCGGAAGGATAAGACACCCACCCCTTTGCAATCACTGGCTGCAAACAGGGAACTGATTGTCCCTTCTTACCTCCTTTTAAAACAAACCTCCAGGGCTGCCCCCCCCCCCTTTAAGAAGGGGTATCCTGTTTATCAGGTTACTTTCCTGTATAGAATGCAACACCGTTTCAGGCATGCACATTCTCAGAGACCCTGATGGAAGTTCCACATTCCTCCTCCCTCGCAGACCTGGGTCCGTGGATCAGTGGCAGGGCATCTGCTTGGCACACAAAAGGTCCCAGGTTCAATCCTTGGCATCTCCAGTTCTGGGATCATTTTGATGTAGGTGATATGAATGACCTCCGTCTGAGGCTTCGACGGAGAAGCAGATCAAGTATTCGGCTCGCGGGGATCGCCACTGTCGAACGAGGCCTGTTCAGCCATTGAAAGAGTTTCCCATGAAGTTCCTGCCATCTCTGCTTAGGGTTACCAACCCTCTTGGATCAGCTGGGGGTCTACTGGAATCGATTCGAAAGTTAAGGCCCTGTCGCGCTGGGGAAAAGCACTGAGCCTGGTTCCTGGAGGAAACAGCTGCTTTGGAAGGAGGAGTCTCTGGCATTACAGGAGAGCTGGCTAGTGTTCTGTGTGACCCTGGTCAGCCCGGATGCAGGTTTAGGCGGGCACTTAAGCAATCCTAGGAACTAATTAGATTTCCTATATTAGGTCGTTTCAGATAGATTCATGGAGGGAAGTCCATCAGTAGCTACTAGCCATGGTGACTAAAGAGAACCTCCGTATTCAGGGGGACTAAACTTCTGAATCCCAGAGCCAGGAGGCAACATCAGGGGAAGGCCTCAGGCTCTGTGCGCTGTTGTTGGACCTGCAGAGGAACTGGTTGGCCACTGTGTGAGACAGGATGCTGGATGGAGTTAAGGACTGCTCAATCAATAGTAAAGTTAAATATAGTGAATTGAGCAAGAGGGGCGGAGAACCTAGTCCTAAACAACATCATCTATTAGTCCTAAAGGCCTCTGACACTCCTTCCTAAGATGTGTTCACAGGATGGGATAAATAACTCAGATTTTATAATAACTTGTATTCCAGATATTTTAGTTGAAAACTGAATCAGAGGTGTCGAACTCAATTGTTATGAAGCCTGGATCTGACATAAATGCAAGTTTGTCAGGCTGGGCCATGTGTGTCATAAAATGTAATGCCAGGTACCGGAGGTATAAACTTTGTAAAGGACACAGGCAAACCCACTTAATGATATTTTTTTAAAACTCAAAATACAAACAAAAGCAATTGATTGCTAGGAGCGAAAGCAGTTGATTTACTGGGGAACCCACAAAAGCCCCAATAAATGTATTTAATCATATGCAAGCTTAGGATTTTTCCCAAGGGATATCATCAGTGGGGGGGTTATCTTACATGTCTATTCAAATTAGATATTTATTTATTTAGATTTGTATCCCACTCTCCCTGCATAGCAGGCTCGGGGCGGGTTCCATCAAATATAATATACAAATGACGTACATCAGATATAATACAAGAACAAATGAGGTCTATTTCAGATTGGGGCTCCCAGATGGTAACACAGATCTGACCCGCTGAAGGGGAGGCCCAATAGAGGAGGGATGCCTGCTGCCTCAACTAAAACTACATGGGTGCGTTCAGACGGGGCATTTACAATGGTATAGGTGCCAGTTGGAATCGGTGTACTTACCAGCGTTCACACGGAGAACATCTGCCTTCCATCCCTAACCGTTGCAAAGAACTTTAAACCGTTGTATTCTGCTACTAGGTCCCCAGGTGGTGGTATCCTCCTGAGTGCGCCGGTTGTAACTGCTTTACCCCCCATCTGATCGCTCTCCACCGTTGTAGAGCCACTTCCGTTCGGAAGCCTAAGGCTTCCGCTTTTCGCCCGCCATTTTTTTGTTAGGTCGGCGATATGCGCTTGGGCGAAGCTTTGCCCCGGCGTTTATTTTTAAAAGAAAAGAAAAGGTCCTTAGTTTAAGGTTTTAGAGGAGTCTGGGACCTCAGGGAGGACAGTTTGCTCTTTAAACTTTAAAAGTAAGTCCTCTCTTCAGGGCATGCTTTTCTGGACGGGGTGTTTTGCGCATGCGCGAAGATCGCCATTCTGTGGATGGCTGCCTATGCGCATGCGCAAACTGAGTTAAAAAAAACCGCCGACGCCCACTGTGTGTGAATGGGCATACAGCGATGGACTCCGCAGACAGGAGGTAAGTGTGATCGCGTTTCAGCCTGCATAAACTGCACCGGTTGGAACCGGTGCAGTTTATGCCAGCTGAAACGCCCCGCCTGAATGCACCCTATATGTAGCATCTTTAGGAGATGAGCCGTCTTCCTTGCAAGTAAATGAGGTCGTTTTTGAGCACTACCCCCATACGCCCAGCCTCAGCAGCTGAGCATGGTTATGATACATCTCTCGCTCTTTGTTTTCTCTCCTTCCCCGCCCTACCTCTGAGGATCTTGAAGAGGCACACCGAACTTCCCCCTCCACACCGAACAGAGGTGGGCCAGGCTGACCGACTGGCCCCGGTTGATCCAGATGACGGGATCCTGGCTCAGGAGGAGGGGGCGAGTCTGAGCCTGGCTCATACCGATCCCCCTACTCCCAGTTCTCATCCTTCCTGCCTTTCCCACTGGAGCAGTGGGGTTAAGGGGAAGGCTGTTTCTGAAACCTCCAGGAGGCACTTTTCGTCCTCCCGTGACCCCTTTCCCTCATGGGCAGAGAACAGGTGGGGAGGTCGCTGGCCCCTGCCCACCCGAACACTCTGCCTCCCACCTCTGCAGCTGTTCAGTCAGGCAGCGGCAACAGCAGCCACCCTCTTTTCCGCTTCTCTCCTCCACTTGCTTCCAAGGCTAGGATGTCTTTCCCCTCAGAGCGGCATGCACAAGACAGCCCAGTTGCCTCCCAATTCACGCCCTGGACCTCCTCCCCCTCCTCCTCTCTTCCCCCACCGGCCCTGCTTGTTCATCAGCAAACCACCGGTCTGCGCACCCACTCTCGCCAACCCCCCTCATGGTCGCCGTTTGAAAAATCACAAAGCTGGTTGATGTGGTGGTGCCAGCCACTCAGCCCCGCCCCCTATTTAGTGGCTTTTTGAGCACTAGCCATGGTGACTAAAGAGAACCTCCGTATTCAGAGGGACTAAACCTCTGAATCCCAGAACTAGGAGGCAACATCAGGGAGGAGGGGCAAAACACCACCACTCCTTTCTCCATCTTCACTGCTATTCTCCCACACACACACTATTTTACCTCAGCCTCTGAGCCCCACCCCCTAGCCATTTCCTTTTTATTTCTTGACCACTTTGACCATACACACACAACACACAGCATACACCTGCCTACCTGGTCACCTCCACCCTGAACAGCCTCCTGCCTTCTTTACCTCACACCAGTTGCTCGTGGGCCGGCAACACAAACAAGGAGGATGGAAAAATCTCCTCCTTTAGACAACAGCTTCAGAACTGGCAGAGTCAGGTTGGTGTAGTGCTTGAAGTGCCTGACTGGGCTCTAAGACAGGGGTCCCCAAACTTCTGAAACACGGAGCCGCATTAGAGTGCACAATGCCTAACGAGGGCCACATCTTAAATCAAAATGTAACAACATTATTAACCTACCTATTTACATCAAAACATTAAGACATCAATGAAGAAATGTGACCTCTAACACAATCCATTTTGGAACAATATTTTACTGTGGAATCCTTTTATCTAGGTACACGTGCTTACCTAGTAAATGTGATTTGTGGCTGTTTTCTGTTAGCCAAGGCATTAATGTCCAAGTCAAGGTTTGTGAAAGGCACCCTTAAAATGTCATGTAAATATTCATCTGTAAGTCTTGAAGTATGCTTGGATTTCACAATTTCCATCATGGAAAAAGTTCGTTCACAGATGTATGTGGTGCCAAAGACTGAATTTCTTTAGGCTGTTTCAGCAAGAGAAAGAACTGCACAATGACTAGTCAAACTGTCATTAAATATGGTCAGTGGAGCAAGTGGAGCTGCGAACCTAGTCCTTACAAACAGACTATTAATACTAAAAGTCTGTGACAACCCTCCTCAAGACGCTGTAGGACAAATAACTCATATTTTATACTAACTTGTATTACAAATCTTTTATCTGAGAACTCAACATGCCCTAACCAATAGCAGTTTAACATTATATAATAAAGTCTTGATTTAACACAAAATCTCCAGATGATCATTCCCAGTAAGCTTCGGCTTGAGGCTGTAGATCATGCAACAGTAGAAATATTTGCATGGTTTCTCTTCTTGTGTGAATTCTTTGATATGAGAGATGTGTGAACTCCTAGCATTTATATGGTTTCTTCCCTGTGTGGATTCCTTGATGGGCAGTAAGGCTTGAAATCCAAGCAAAGTTCTTTCCACACTCCAAGCATTTATATGGTTTCTCCCCTGTGTGGATTCGTTGATGTTTAGTAAGACGTGAACTCCAAGCAAAGCTCTTTCCACACTCCAAGCATTTATGTGGTTTCTCCTTTGTGTGGATACGTTGATGGGATTTAAGGTTTGAACTCTGAGCAAAGCTCTTTCCACACTCCAAGCATTTATATGGTTTCTCCCCTGTGTGGCTACGTTGATGTTTAGTAAGTTCTGAACTTTCAGCAAAGTTCTTCCCACACTCCAAGCATTTATATGGTTTCTCCCCTGTGTGGCTACGTTGATGTTTAGTAAGTTGTGAAATCTGAGCAAAGCTCTTTCCACACTCCAAACATTTATATGGTTTTTCCCCAGTGTGAACACGCTGATGTTTAGTAAACTGTGAATTTCGAGGAAAACACTTCCCACACTCCAAGCATTTATACGGTTTCCCCCCTGTGTGGAAACGTCGATGGGCAGTAAGGTCAGAATGATAAGAAAAGCTCTGTCCACACTCCAGGCACTTATATGGTTTCTCCCCAGTGTGCATACATCGATGCGTAGTAAGCTGTGAACTCTGAGGAAAGCTCTGTCCACACTCCAAGCATTTGTATGGTTTCTCCCCTGTGTGGATTCGTTGATGAGAAATCATGTGATATCTCCGAGCAAAGTTCTTTCCACACTCTAGGCATTTATACGGTTTTTCCCCAGTGTGGATACGTAGATGGAGATTAAGTTGTGAGCTCTGAACAAAGCTCTTTCCACACTCCAGGCACTTATATGGTTTTTCCCCAGTGTGGATACGTAGATGGAGATTAAGTTGTGAGCTCTGAACAAAGCTCTTTCCACACTCCAGGCATTTATATGGTTTCTCCCCTGTGTGGATTCGTTGATGGATAGTAAGAATAGCACCCTGAGCATAGCTCTTTCCACACTCCAGGCATTTATATGGTTTCTCCCCTGTGTGGATATACTGATGTTTAGTAAGCTGTGAACTGCGAGCAAAACTCTTTCCACACTCCAGGCATTTATATGGTTTCTCCCCAGTGTGGACACGTTGGTGGACAGTGAGTTCTGAACCACGAGGAAAGCTCTTTCCACAATCCAGACATTTGTATGGTTTCTCCCTAGTGTGGATACGCTGATGGGCAGTAAGGTCTGAACCACGAAGAAAGTTCTTTCCACACTCCAGGCATTTATATTCTTTTTCCCCAGTGTGGATACGTTCATGGGTAAGAAGGCTTGAGCTCTGAGCAAAGCTCATTCCACATTCCAGGCATTTATAGGATTTCTCCCCAGTGTGGATTCGTTGATGAGCAGATAAGGTGTCACTCTGAGAAAAGCACTTTCCACACTCCAGGCATTTATATGATTTCTCCTCTCTGATGACTTGTTGATGAAGGATGCAATTCTGAGCAGAACTCCTTCCACACTCCAACGATTGATGAGGTTTCTCCCCTGTGTGAATTCTTTGGTGTCTATCAAACACCTGAAATTCAGCACCCTGAGGAGAAGATTCATTCTCCCCCTTCCATTTTGTTCGACTTATCCTTTTCTGCTGTTTTTCCTTAAGTACACGGTGTTGTGGTTCTCCCTTGGACTTATTCCGAAGCCTATCAGCCTCTAGAATAAAGAGAAAAGACACGTAAAACATTCAGGCAAAAGTGGAAGCAAGTCAAGAAGGCCACTGATTGCTCTTGATCATGACAGAACAGAAATCACTTGATGGGGAAACAAATCCTGCCCTGTAGTAATCAGCTCTTGATTCTTCCTTGGAGGTGGACCACTGGAACCTCCTTGTTTAGAGGCAGAGTATGGAGGACCCTATACAAATATAATTTTTATTTCTGATTAATATTATTATCATTTGTTATTTAAAATGCTTGTTTCCATGGCTGCTCTGAAAGGCCCAAGTGGAGGCCCCATCGACATCCTATAGTGGTCAATCCCCCTCCTGGCCTGCTTTCAATGGATTTTCATCTGCACTCAAGATTTTGCACTGCAGACGAACAATGAGCCCGCTCAGTCCACCGTGGGCCATTGGGGGATGTCTTCTGCTGTGTTCCTTTGCATTTACAAACCAATATTTTCGCTTACACACTAATATTTAGAGACTCCAGTAAGGCCCGACCCTGCTTAACTTCTCAGAGCTGCAAGATCGGAGCAGCCTGGGCCATCCAGATTAGACCTGGGGCCCGTCTTGGAAGGAGTAACTTTTGCTATCAACATCTCTGAATCAAGAGAAAGGGGAGCCTTACCCAGGGAGGCCACATTCCGACGATTCTCCTCCATGACCTCCTTGTGAAGCCTCCTTTGGTCTGGACCCAGCAGAGCCCACTCCTCTGCAGTGAAATGAACAGACACCTCCTCCAAGGTCACCAGGCCCTGAAAAGACGGGGGGGGGAACACAGAGAGCACCGCACCGAGAAAAAGGGGGGGGGGGGGGGGGAGAACACACCCACTATCTTTACAGAGAATGTAAGAATCCTTCCCTTTCTACGGGCAACCTAAAAAGATTCAATTGGGTTATTTAAATACATAAATAAATAAATAAATAAATAAATAAGAGGATGCTGATGATTAGGACTCAGCCCGCCGTCAGATGCTTTCACTTTCTACCCAGGGAGCAGCACAGAGAGCAGCCGAGGGAAGGAGACAGAAAGAGAGTCCCCCTTGGCCTAGGGAGGGTGGGGGAAGCACCCGGGGGCACGATCCGTAGCTCCACACGTACCTCATCAGGCTGCACGGAAGAGGCTTTCCCTTTGCCAGAAAGAGGTGGCAAAGAACGTATCCTTGGCTTTATGGCACCACCTGGAAGGAGAAAAGGGTAACTGTGTGGCATTCGGTACTTCCCGAGTGCTTTGCATTTCAGTTCCATTGGGGGGGAAATAAGATTCTCCCTGTCTTGGCTCATGGTTCTCTAAAGGCAGGGTCACAAATAAAAGAGACATCTTCAGCACTCATTTGCCCTGCCCACTGGATCCAGTGAGAATGCAGTGCCCTACTGCCTGGTTCGGAGAGTGATGAAGACACAGGTGTCACAGTGTGAAAAAAATATGTGGTCACCTGCCACAAGATCTCTAAATGAAGTAAAGCTTCGTTCACAGCAGTGAGGGTCTGCTCTTCTTGAATGACTTTTGAGTTGAGTTTGTAACCATGGTTCCAACCAATGTTCCCTCTAAGCTGCGGAGTCATGCGAGTAAAAATTCTACTTTGTGAGCTACTGGCATTAAAGCTGTGAGCGAGCAATTTGGCTACTGCATAAATTAGTTTGTTCTGGAGCCATCCTTCCTGAGCTGAGACCAACGTGTGAGCTGGAGGCTAAAAAACTGTGAGCTAGCTCACACTAACACAGCTTAGAGGGAACACTGGTTCCAACTATCCTTATTTTTGGATAATTTTTTTCCTTCCACACTTTTCAGAAATCCAGTCTTGAGACGGTTGTCATACAGAAAACTATGGTCTGTTTGTCCAGAATTCACAGGACTAAGAACAAAGAACCATGAATTGTATGGAACAGGCAGCGCTAAACCAAGGCAGAAATGCAGCTAGCCAATCCCAGAATCTCTTTGCCTGTGGGCAAGACCAGAAAACTTGGAAAAGGCAGCCTCGCTACGGGTGAAGCACAAACAGGTACCCTTCTTGACATGACAGGGTGAGAGATGCCACTGACACATCATCTCGATTATAGCTGCATGCCTACTTTTGGTTTCTGCCCTGGTCTACAATCCTAGCCCAAATACATGATTTCGTCTTTGTAGGAAACTTTGTTCTTAAATATCCTATCTTCTAAGTCACTGCCTGCCTGATGTAATCCAATCTCTGAATCTGCTTATGGATTGACTGAAGTGTCTTTTAATCATTCGTATATCCTGCCTTGAGTGCTCGTTAGAAAGGTGAGTAGAAATGAAAATATTAGTAGCAGTATTAATAATAAATATAATTGTATTAGTAATAATAACCACAGAATATCATATTCATAAAGAACGAGGTCCCCAGTGACATTATACTACCAGACATGGGTCTTTACAGGATGATCCAAGACCATTTTTTGACAAAACGTTTCCTACCCTGGCTCTGAATAGCTGGTCAGAGCAATCATAATGTTGAAAGTACCCAACAGCCACCTTCCATCACCATCCCTTTGAGGTTTTGGACACTCCTTGTGCTGTTGAATTTTTGAATTGAGAACCTGGAGCAGAGCATTTTCCCCACAAAGAGCCAGGAGGGCATAAAAGCAGGGGGCCCCCTTAGACTCAAGGAGGCCACACAGAGGGAACAACACCCCTTTCGATCTTACCTGGAAGAGGGGGTCGGGGATAACACTCCTGCGCGATCTTCTCCTGCACCTGAAACAGAGGTGGGGATCCCAGAAAGGGGAGACCGATGAGAAAAGGAAGAGGTGGTGGGTTTCAGAAATTAAGGTCCATCTATGTCAACTTCGATGGTATCCTTCATCATCTCCTGTGCCCCCCTCCCCACACACTACGAAGATGTAATCCTCTCACCTGCTGGTCCTGGTTCTTCTCCTCTGGCCGGCTGAGGAGGAAGCCTTCTGCCAGGGCCACCGCCTGGGAACTGGTCTCCGGCCAACACTCCCTCACCCAGCTCTCCATCTCCGGGGGCAGGACGGCCAGGAACTGCTCCAGGACCACCAGGTCCAGCATCTCCCTCTTGCTGCGCCTCTCCGGCTTCAGCCACTGGCGGCAAAGATGGTGGAGTTGGCTGCAGACCTCCCGGGGCCCCTCCGCCTCCTGGTAGCAGAACTGCCGGAACAGCTGGCGCTGCACATCTGGAGGGAGGGCGCGGTCCCCCAGGCTCTTCTGAATGGTTCCTTCCCACAGCTCCCTTCTGCTCCCGGCCCCGGCGGCATCAAGGCCTTTTCCTGCTCCAGGAACAGCTGAGCCCGGCTCTCCCTCTCCCAAGAGCCTTCACCTGGACCAGTGGATGGCCTTCCTCCTCATTCAGATTATTCTGTAGAGGGAAGAGCCAGATCTGTGACCTCCTGCAAAGCCAAGATCGATGTATTTTTAGTGACACATATGACATCTGTATCCAAAAAAGCGAGCTCTGATTCACAAAAGCTCAAGTTGGAATCGAGGTGGTTGTTCTTTCAGGTGCCCCACCCGACTCCTGTTTGATTTTGATCCATTAAAGAAACATTGAAATGAGTAAGTAGCAGGACGAAGCAAGTAGTGTAGCAGTTAGAATGTCAGGTTAGATCTCATAGACGCAGGTTCAAATCCCCAGTTATACACATAAGAACATAAGAGAAGCCAATATTGGATCAGGCCAATGGCCCATCCAGTCCAACACTCTGCCACACAGTGGCCAAAAGTACCAGGTGCCATCAGGAGGTCCAGCAGTGGGGCCGGGACACTAGGAGCCCTCCCACTGTTGCCCCCCCCCCCCAAGCACCAAGAACACAGAGCATCCCTTGCCCCAGACTGAGAGTTCCTATCTATACCTTGTGGCTAATAGCCACTGATGGACCTCTGCTCCATATGCTTATCTAATTTCCTCTTGAAGCTGTCCATGCTTGTAGCCGCCACCACCTCCTGTGGCAGTGAATTCCATGTGTTAATCACTCTTTGGGTGAAGGAGTACTTCCTTTTATCCGTTCTAACCCGACCGCTCAGCAATTTCATGGAGTGCCCACGAGTTCTTGTATTCTGAGAAAGGGAGAAAAGTACCTCTTTCTCTACCTGCTCTATCCCATGCATAATCTTATAAACCTCAATCATGTCACCCCTCAGCTGTCGTTTCTCCAAACTAAAGAGCCCCAAGCGCTTTAACCTTTCTTCATAGGGAAAGTGCTCCAACTCTTTTATCATTCTAGTTGCCCTTTTCTGCACTTTTCCCAATGCTATAATATCCTTTCTGAGGTGTGGTGATGAGAACTGTACACAGTACCCCAAATGAGGTCGCACCATTGATTTATACAGGGGCATTATGATACTGGCTGATTTGTTTTCAATTCCCCTCCTTTAGGCTTACCTACCTTACAAGGTTGGTGTGAGGATGAAGTGGAGAAGGCATCACTTTGGGTCCCCACTAGGGAGAAAAGTGGAGTATAAATGATACTATAAACATTAAAATTAAGAGGAAGATTTAAGAGAGCAGTAGGAGCCCACAGAGTATAAAGCAGTAGAGACCGCTCACAGGCCCATTTTTCTGGCCTCCCTTTCCAGAGACCAAGCAGAAAGTCTTTCTTAAATGGTCAGCTGCTGCTTAATAAAAGTCTTTGTGAACTATGGACTAAAGATTCCTGTAGCAGTCTCCACCTGAAGAGCACAGCATGGGAACAGGGGACCAATTTACACAGCAGCTGCGAAGCTGGAAACAGGGAATAAAAAGCAGGATGGAGCCTCTTAGAGTCCAGGGGGGACTGGATGGTTCCAATCCAACTCCAGAAGATCCAGACAGCAGCTGGGCTTGTTCACAGAAGCCAGCAGAGCTGGGGAGGAGCCGGAGAAGAGGAAGGATGCCAGAACTAATCGTGAATTTGGAAGGGCCCAATCCCCCTGACAGGTTTCATACCTTTTCACTAACTGTGCTGATGAGAAACCTAAATATGTTAACAAGTTGGGAGAGCACTGCATGTCGAGTAAAAATGAGGATTCTGAAGGGCACCTTTTAATTAAAGAGTTGATCTTTAAAGGCAGCTTCTGGTGTAGAAAGTGTCATTCGTTTTAAATTGCTCAAGGATATATATGTTTTTATGTTCTGGCTGAGTTTTTTATGCTGGATTTTCATAACTTTTACTCTTTTGTGTTTTTATTACGTTTTGGGTTTTTTAAAGCCCCTTCAGGCAGGTTCCCTGGAGAGGCTGCACACAAATTCTCTAAATAAATAAATCAGTATTTGTCCTGCAAAAAAGCAAAGCAAGTCAGAGAAGGCAAGGCAGTGTTTTGTGGCTGATTTGGGAGACCTCTGTCTAGACCTTGCTGACTACTTAAGAAGGGATCGGATGGTCTCAGGTGGCCTGCACTGCAAGAGGAGAAGCAGATTGCTAGAAATAAAGGATCTTGCATTAGCCAAGGCCATCGGGTTGTGCCAAGCGGCAGAAATCACCCCGAAAAGATTTGCTGGGAGGAAGAAGACAGAATTACGTCTTCAGTAAGCCACTGCAGAGTGGAGGAGAGAGGAGAACCCTCCAAAACCCCAAGTTTGCAAGGGGAAAAAAACCTGAAACCCTTTTGGGGTTGCAGCACAGCAATGCCCAGTGGATGGCAAGAATTACAGCAAAATGCCAGAAGACGGCCATTGAGAGGTCTGGAGGCAGCAGCGGCGAAATGCAGAGATTAAAAAGAAGAATGGGCATATATTGTGTTACAGAAATAACTCAGCTCTTTGATTGATGGAGTCCACTGGTGAAAAATGTTAAGGAAGACTTGCTAACCTCTAGGTGGCAAAGACTACAGGAGTCTTTAAAAACCGCAAACACCGCTTTCCCTCTGGACTATTACTCTCAAAAGCGAGGAGATCCCCTTTGCAAAGGAAATATTCTTTTACTGGTTACCTATTTGTCCAAAAACTCCGCCGGTGCTCTTCTAGGTCTCCTTCCCCTGACAGTATCAACACATCCCTCCCAGGCACTTGAGACGGGCTCGGGAAGGAACTGCGGCAAGTCACGTGCCGGCCTCGGTCGATGCCTCTCTAGGAATGGCGAGTCTGTCCATTTAACCCTTAGACTGGCTCGCTCCCGATGGCAAAAAGGAGCCGCTCTCGGCTTCGCCCATCCCTTTGCCCAGCCAGCCTCGCTCCGAAGAAGGACTCCTGCGGTTCAGAACGGGAGGCAGGGAGCTGATGTGGAGTCAACCGAATGCGGAGCAATCCCTGTCTGTTTCCCGGGCGGGGAATAGGAATACCATCTCGTGATTCCCTAAGAATGGCACGGAGCTGGCAGAGAAGCTTCTGGCCGGGCTCACTGGCTTGAGCCACGCAGAGCATTTCCCAGGCATCGGCTGTGCTCCTCCCTTCCAAGAGGAAACGTCGTTCTGGGAGGCGGGGCTTGATTTAGGGTGGGGGAGGAGGGGTTCCCTCCCTGCCCCACAACTAATATGTGCGTGGGAGGGAGGGTCTCGGGCTTCAAGGCGTGGCCTTGTGGGGGTCCTTTTGTTCTCTGTCCACCCCTTTTTTTTGCCCTGTTGCTCCAGGGGGGCATGGCTGAAAGACTGATGGAGCCACCCTGGGGGAGCAGAACAGGTCTCTATCGGTCAGGGTCCGGCTGGAGCCCTTCTGAGGATGCTGACTCCTAGGTAAAGGTTTCCCTTGCTCGAAAGCCAGTCAAATCCGACTCTAGGGGGCAGTCGAATCCAACTCCATTTCCAAGACGAAGAGCCAGTGCTGTCCGAAGACTTCTCCGCGGTCACGTGGCTGGCATGACTAAATGCCGAGGCGCATGGAACGCTGTTACCTTCCCAGTAAAGCGGTACCTATTTATATACTTGCAGTTTCTTGCTTTCAAACTGCTAGGTTGGCAGGAGCTGGGGCCAGAGACAGAAGCTCACACTGTCATGCAGCACTAGGGTCTCGAACTGCTGAACTACAGACCTCTCAGTCTGCAGCTCAGTGTCTTAACCTCTCAGCCACCACTAAATAATCCACTTTCCAACTGGATTTTGCCAGTTCATGCAGTAAAATCCAGTTGGAAAGTGCACTGAAAGTGGATTCAAAGTTCCTTCTAGCACTCTGTTTCCAACCCTGCCCTAGACTGACAAATGTCCTTCTTAGGAGCTTGCCTACCAGTACATGAACTGCTGCAATGCAAACAACGTTGTTGGTGTGTGTGCGTGAATGTGTGAGAGGGGTAAGTTTATAAGATGACAGCGTGCAGGGGGGCTATCTCAGACCACGGCCGGGTAGCTCCAATCCCTGCTCCTTCGGCTCAGCATCAATATTAGTCCTTATAATCCTGGATTATTTTTTTATTCTGGGAGGGCGGACTGACATGGCCACCCCTTTGCAGTCACCATCGGTTAGCCAGCTGCAGACAGGGAGACTGATTGTGCATCCGTTATTTCACCGTCTTGTGCTGTACTTTTCCAGTATGGAATGCAACACCGTTTCACACATGCACATTCTCAGAGACCTTGATGGCAGTCCCACATTTTCCCTCTCTCATAGATATGGGTCCATGGCTCAGTGGCAGAGCATCTGCTTGGTACACAGAAGGGAGCGGTGGCACAGTGGGTATATCCCACTGCCTTAACATCCGAACTGTGTCAGTTCAAATTCAAATACCTTTTATTGGCATACAATATTAGAAGCATTTACCAATAAGACAATCCAAAAGAAATTATAAAATAGATAGTCGTGGCTATGTCAGGCCTAACTCAAGTTGTCACAAGCTAGATTTGACCATACAAAAGATGCCTGAATCATAAAATAAATTAACTGTGTCAGTTCAAGCCCCGCGCTGGTGTGAGCAGCCAGCCTGTTGTCCCTAGCTCATCGTCCACCCAGCGATTCGAAAGCCTCGGCGAGTAGATAAAATGGGAACCACTCCATAGAGAGGGTGGGCACACCAACTCCCCTGTGGGAAGGTGTTAGCTGTCGGTTGGG
Organism: Gekko japonicus; assembly: GCF_001447785.1. NCBI lineage: Eukaryota > Metazoa > Chordata > Lepidosauria > Squamata > Gekkonidae > Gekko > Gekko japonicus. The sequence goes on along the minus strand of NW_015169824.1, from coordinate 176,410 downwards.
ACGTCCTGCTCCAGGATCGGAAGGCGGAAGAAACTACTCGGCTACAAAAAAATCCCCGCAGTGGGATGCTCCGGCCAGGTGGTGGCAATGTGGCGATACGACCAGAGACGTTTCCACTGTGCAGTTACGGCGTGTGCAATTAAAATGAATTATATGTTGTCTTTCCTATCCCCTATGAAACATTGTTAGTCCCCTGTCTAAAAGTGTAACTGTAAATCACTTTGAGCCCACTTGTGGGGAAAGTGATTAATAAATGGAAAGTGTTGTTGTTGTTGTTGTTATTATTATGGTTCCAGGTTCGATCCCTGGCATCTCCAGTTCAGGGACGGTAACAAACAGTTGAACTGAAATACTGGATTAGGGAAGAAAACACTCTAGTGTGGTTTAACATGTGAGTTATTGGATCTCTGTGCTCTAGAGGTGCAACCCAGCTTGATGTGATGTGAAAGACCTCCACCTGAGGGCTTGGACAGGCTAACAGATATTCACAGGCTCACAGCGCATTGCAGCTGTCTAAATGAGACATCTTTAGCTACTGAAAGTGACTGCTGTGAACGTTCCTGGCATCTCTATAGTACTGTTGCCAGCCCTCCTGGATCTCCTGGGGGTCTTCTGTGATTGATACCGCTCACCCGCCAGATATTGGAAAAAATCCAGGACACTGTGTGGACTTCTCCCATGAAGCACAGCTGAATTACCCAAAGGGAAACACTAGTGATCTGAAAGTTTCTGCCCACTGTGGATTCTGGGATTGGTGTAGTGGGGTTTCTGCCCACTGTGGATTCTGGCCAGTTTGGTTTAGTGGTTAAGTGTGCATACTCTAATCTGGGAGAACCAGGTTTGATTCCCCACTCCTCCACTTGCACCTGCTGGATGACCTTGGGCAAGCCATAGTTCTGGCACAGCTGTTCTTGAAAAAGAGCCATTTCTGTCAAGAGCTCTCTCAGCCCCACCTACCTCACAGGGTGTCCGTTGTGCAGAGGGGAAAGGAAAGGAGTTTCTAGGTCGCTCTGAGACTCCTCTGGGTAGTGAAGGGCGGGGTAGAAATCCAATCTCTTCTTCTTCTTCATGTGGCCCTGTGTCTGACAGAAGGTTCGTCCACATTCTGAACACACATAGGGTTTCTCCCCAGTGTGGATTCTTGGATGATAAGTGAGCTGCTCCTTTTCCTTGAATCTCCTTCCGCACTCTGACCATTTCTGTGGTTTCTCCCCACTGTAGATTCTTTGCTGGGAAGCTAGAATTCTTTCCACACTCTGAGCAATGAGCATTAGTTCTGGCTTTGCATCGGTGTCCAACCTTTGGGGTAAAATTAGGCTGTTGCTCAGACTCCAGCACTTCTGACACTCCTAGACTCGTTGGTAGTCTACAGATATCCCTACCTAGCATCTATTGAAAGCCATCCAGAAGGACACTGTGGAGTTTTAAGCTGAAACACAGAAGCTGCAGCACAGATGGCTTGCCTGAATGTAAATGTGGGTGATCTGGAAATTATGGTAGCTTTGTTGTACTCAGGGCTATTTTTGGGCAGGAACGCACAGGAACAGAGTTCCGGCTGGCTCCTGAGTTGGCCACGCCCAGCAGGAACTCATTAGCATAATAGGCCACACCTAACAGCAGAAACTCATTAGGATTGGCTACATTAGGGGTGTGTGGACTAACATGCAAAGGAGTTCCTGCTACAAAAAAAGCCCAGGGTTTTGACAACAAAGTAAACAATAAGAAGCAAAAGGTGGGTGTGGCTGGATGACCACACTTCTGGTAACATGGGGGTGTGGCTTAATATGCTAGTGAGTTTCTGTTGAATAATTTTAAGTAAATGAAATGCCAAGATGCCAAAAGTAAATTCTCTGCCAAATAATTTTAAGTAAATGAAATGTTCTAACCCGACTGCTCAGCAATTTCATGGAGTGCCCACGAGTTCTTGTCTTGTGAGAAAGGGAGAAAAGTACTTCTTTCTCTACCTGCTCTATCCCATGCATTGCAGGTGGCTAAAGGAGACCTGGACATTCTCGCTGACGGAAAGGTGGTAGAATGAAGCTCCAGGAGGAACCACAGTACGGTATGGGTGTGATGCCGAACTTAGTGTGGACACTTTTTGCTTGGGCATGAAGGGTCCTTGGTTAAAGTTGAAGAAGACTGCTTTGTTCTATGTCAAATAAATAATTAAGATATGATATAGCAACACCTCTTATTGTAACTGACCAATGAATGTATGCTTACTCAAATGATGCCTTATTACCTGTACCAATAAAGGTTTCTGTATGTTACCTTTTTTGCTTATGTCATTTTGGGTATAAACCCCTATGTTTTTCCTCGTATTATTCAGAAAGCAGCTGTTTTTGGCAGGCACTCTGTTGCCTAGCTCTGTCTTTCCCGTTTGCTGCAATAAATATTAAGTACTTTTTCTCCTCACCGGATCTTCACTTGTGTTGTTCTTTTTGGGCTTGGGGAACACGCCAGCCACGCTTGTGGAACAGGCTGGGAGGGAGGAGAGGAACAGGGTAAACAAAACCAAAGCAACATAACAAGCTGATCTTTGCAGTACATACTTGTGGTACCACCTGAAAACAATTTCACTTTATTTGGAAGTATGAACGATCATAGGTCTCTTCAATAGGGTTTAAAGACATGTTGGATCCTACTGAGTTTCCTATACACTATACAACAAAGAAGGTAATCCTTTGTGGGTCTACTCGAAAACCTACTCAAGTTTATTCAACAGGAAAGAAAAACAAAACAGCATTTCCAGATATCGGGAGTGGAAACTGAACAAGCATGGGTCACCCTTTCTCTGTAGGCCTTCTCGTTCTCTTAACACACACACACACACACACACACACACACACACACACACACACACACAGCCAGGCGCCTACCTAAGAGACTCCATTTATTTCAGCATTGTTTTAATTTGCTTATTGGGTTTTATTATTTTAGTTGTGAGGTTTCTTGTGCAGCTTTCCAGAGAAGAGGCATATCAGTTCTCTAAATATAATAACAACATCCTACCCCACGGGGATATCACAGTGTGCCTACAGGCGGCTGGCAGATACAAGGACATTCTGAGCCTTGAAAGGAAAAGGGGGGAGAATGAAGGTCCCGGAAGGAACACAGGAATGAGGTGAGGGAGGGGCAGGCTGGAATTAGGGAAAGTTGCACAACGTAACTGAAATAACGGCTAGCAGAGCTCTGAGGCACATCGTGGTTGTGGCAGCTGCAAAGAAAGTTAGATGCGGAAGATTTTATTTGAGACTAGAGGTGTGCCCCTGTGCAATATTTAATGCTAGTTTGGAGACTGAATGGGCAGCTCTGGTGGGGCCTGGGAAGTTCCAGGAATAACTTTTTCTCATCCTACAGGGATCAGTTCCCCTGGAGAAAACAGCCTCTGTAGAGGGTGGACTCAGTGGCATTAAACACCACTGAGGCCTGTCCCCTCCGCAACCCTGCTCTTCCTTAGTTCCACTCCGAAATTTCCAGAAGTTTCCAAACCCTCGGTTCACATCCTTAGCTCTGCCTCCTGACAGAAGAGCGGAAGCAATTAACTGATGAACCACCAGCCTCAGAGACCGACCTTTCCTGACAACTGGAGGCAAAACTGAATTGATAACAAACGTCAACCTCTGCCTTTTCCCTAAAGGGGTTTACGTTTTTTTCTAATCCATTCTTCCTCACAACGACCCTGGCTCAAGGTAAGACAACAGTGATGTCCTACTGAGCGGGGATATGACAGTGTGCCTACAGGCGGCAGGCAGATACAAGGAGATCCTGAGCCTTCGAAGAGAAAGAGGGAAGAATGAAGCTCCCAGAAGGAAAACAAGAATGAGG
>NW_015169824.1:134261-172544 GCF_001447785.1 Gekko japonicus | reverse complement strand
ACTGAGATAATGGCAAGATGACCTCTGAAGTACATACCTGTGGTGGCAACGGCAAAGAAAGCTATAGGTGGAAGATGTTATTTGAAACGTGAATATTGAATATTATTTGAATATTGCCCTCCTGCAATATTTAATGCCAGTTTGGATACGGAATGAGCTGCTCTGCCTAGGTTGCCTTCCTCCTGGTGGGGTCTGGAGCTCCCAGAATAACCTTTCTCAAAGCTACAAGAATCATTCCCTCTGGAGAAAACAGCCTCTGTTTCTTCCTCTCAACAACCCTGCGAGGAAGGTTAGGCTGAGAATGTGCATGGCCCCAGGTAAGACAACAGCAGTGGCAAAATAAGGATTCAAAACTGGACCTCCTAGACATTCTACGCACTAAACCACACTAGCTACTAATTGCTCTTTGTTTTATAAAGAGGGGGACAATTTCCACCCTCCTAGACTTTTCTACCCAAGAGGAACACAAAACAGCTTAAATTGTTCTCCTCCCTTCCATTTTATTATCACCTCAACCCTGTAAAGTATGTCTGGCTTAGGTTGTGTGCCTGGGCTAATGTCAGACAGCAGATTCCTGTAGCAGAGTGGGGATTTGAGCCTGGGTCTCCTTGACCTTAGTCTGGCAATGGTAGCCCCACCCACTCCCCACACTGGCTGGCATAAATTAAAAAGACTAATTAAAACCCTTGTGCTTCTTCAGAGGGGACATTTTCCACTCTCCTTGTCTGTGCGGCTTCAAGTTTTCTGGTTTCATAGGAGTAATCCTTCCATTGCAAAGAGCAGAGGGGTGTTGTGCAGCTAATCTGCGCCAGGATGTTCTGATTCTGGCCTGATTTACCACAAAAAAACTCCAGCCACCGAGTTTCTATGGCTTCCCCTTCTGGTCCCTTTCGGAGGAAGCAAGGTTGTTCCGCTGCATGGACCTCATGATAACCTGTAAGGTCAGGCTTATGGTTAAAGCTCTTCCACACATGCAGACCACGTTATGCAAAACCAGGGAATAAGTCCGACTGATGCCTTTCCATACTCCAAGCATTTGTACGGTTTCTCCCAAGTGGGTTCTCTGATGGTAAGTAAGGCATGAGTAGTTGCTGAAAACCATTTCACACTCACAGCATTAATATGTTTTCAACCCTGTATGAAATCTTTGACACGCAGTAAGTCTTCTGCTGCAATTGTGAGTTTTTCCACTCTCAGAGCATTCACTTCTCCCATGCGTGGGCTCCCTGATGGGAATAAAGGGTTGAATTCAGAGGAAAGAACATTACAGAAACCAAGCATTCGTATGGTTTCTCTCACATGGATTTGTCAATGAGTATTAAGGGTGCGACTCAGCAAATCTCTTTTCACACTCCAAGCATCTACACAGTTTCTCCCGTGTGGATTCATTGATGGCCAGTAAAGTCTCCCTACCAAGGAAAAATCTTTCGACATTCCTAGCATTTATACTGTTTCTCTCCTGTATGGACTCGTCTATGCGCAGTAAGTGTGTCACTCCGGACAAAGCTCTTACCACACTCCAAGCATTTAAATGGTTTCTCCCCTGTGTGCATATGCCAATGGGCAGTAAGATGGGCACTCCGAACAAAGCTCTTTCCACACTCCAAGCATTTATATGGTTTTTCTGCTGCGTGGATTTGTCGATGGGCACTAAGGTTGTCACTGCGAGCAAAGGTCTTTCCACACTCCAAGCATTTATATGGTTTCTCCCCTGTGTGGATTCGTCGATGGGCAGTAAAGTTGTCACTCCGAGCAAAGCTTTTTCCACAGTCTGAACATTTATATGGTTTCTCCCCTGTGTGGATGCGTCGATGGACAGTAACACTGGTACTGTGAACAAAGTTCTTTCCACAGTCCAAGCATTTATATGGTTTATCTTTTGTGTGGATTCGTTGCTCGGTAGTAAGGTCTTTACTCTGAGCAAAATGTTTTCCACTCTCCAAACATTTATATGGCTTCTCCCGTGTGTGGATTCGTTGATGGGCAGTAAGGTTGTCACTCCGAACAAAGCTCTTTCCACAGTCCAAGCATTTATATGGTTTCTCCCCTGTGTGGATTCGTTCATGGCCAGTAAAGGCTCCCTTCGAAGTAAAACCCTTTCCACACTCCAGGCATTTATATGGTTTCTCTCCTGTGTGCATTCGTCGATGGGCAGTAAGGTTATAACTCCGAGCAAAGCTCTTTCCACAGTCCAAGCATTTATATGGTTTCTCACCTGAGTGGACTTGTTGATGGGCAGTAAGATAGTTACTCAGAGCAAAACTCTTTCCACACTCCAAGCATTTATATCGCTTCTCACCTGAGTGGATTCGTTGATGGGCAGTAAGATAGTTACTCAGGGCAAAACTCTTCCCACACTCCATGCACTTATATGGTTTCTCCCCAGTGTGCGTATGCCAATGGGCAGTAAGATGGGTGCTCCAAACAAAGCTCTTTCCACATTCCAAGCATTTATATGGTTTCTCACCCGAGTGAATACGTCGATGGGCAGTAAAGTTGACACTCCGAGCAAAGCTCTTTCCACAGTCCAAGCATTTATACGGTTTCTTCTCTGTGTGGATTCTCCAGTGTGTATCAAATAGCTGGGATTCAGCACCATGAGAAGAAAAGGATTCATTTCCTCTCTTCCATTCTGTTCCAGTGTTTCTTCTCTGCTGTTCTTCTTCCAACAGGAACTGCTGTGGTTCTCCCTTGGACTTATTCTGGGGACCATCAACCTCTGCAATAAAGAGAAAAGACTATCAAGGAAAGAACTGCATTAACTACTCTCAATTATGACAGAACAGAGATCACTGAAAAGGGAGACAAATCCTCTCATATATTAATTGTCCCTGGAGGATATTTCCATTAGAGGCAAAGTGACTCAGTAGAACCTCCATGCCTGCGAAGGTATCTCATTGAAGGCTGGTTGCCAGAAGGGCAATCCTGGGGGAGGATTTGGCTCTCCTCTGCTTCTAAACCTTCCAGGAACTCTACTTGGCCACTCTGGGAAATGGAAGGCTGGACTAGAGGGGCCTCTGGCAAACCATTTCCTGGAATAAAGCACATTACAGAGCACCTTTTGCTGGACAGACAAGTTGGAACAAGGTTTCACACCAGAACTACGGAGATGCAAGCTGAGCTCCCCACTTGTACAGTGCACTGGAGTGGTCTTGGGCCAATCACTCCTTTCCAGCATTTTCTGCGTCACAGGGTTGTTGTGCAGGTAAATGGAATAATCTCACCAATGCTGCTTCTGCAATTTAAAAGAGCAGCAGGATAACCAAGAAGAGTTAACAGAAACCAATAAATAAAGACCGGTTGCCTCCCAACACATCACCAGCCCTGGACTCATCACATCCCAGGGTCAGCCCCTCTTCTCTGAAGTACTATTGCCTATCAGGAGATATGTGATTAGTCTACAAGGACCAACTGAGGCACCTTTCTTGGTGCTGGTTATCACCTTTAATGCCCTAAACAAGGCCCTGGCCCTTGAAGACCTTGCCATACTGTTGTCCCCTCAGTTAAAGTCTGTCTCCCAAACACTGCCGTCTGTGCCCCTACAAATAATGGTACGGAATCACCAGAGGCTGGGCATTTGCACGGGTGACCCCCCTCCAAAGCATGCCTGGAGCCTCCCTTACTATCTTACAGAGAGTGATTAAAATATGGAATTTGCTGCCAAAGAATATACTGATTGCCACAAGTAGAAACAACTTTTAAAAGTGGATTAGATAGATTCATGGAGAATCAGTCTATCAGTAGATACTAGCCATGGTGACCAAAGGGAACCTCCACATTCAGAGGCATTAAACCTCTGAACCCCAGAGCCAGGAGGCAACATCAGAGGAAGGCCTCAGCCTCTATGCCCTGTTGTTGGCCGTCCAGAGGAACTGGTTGGCCACTGTGGGAGACAGGATGCTGGATTAGATGGACCACTGGTCTGATCCAGCAAAGCTCTTCTTATCTTTGAAGCAGCAGGCTAAAACATTACTTTTCAGCTGGGCTTTAACTTAAGAGGGTGCGTTCAGACGTGCCATTTGATCTGGTGTTGTCACGCTTCAGTAACAGATTTTATATGCGCAATTACACGGTCAACATCTGCCTCCCGTCCCCAGCCGTTGGTTTCTGGCTCAAAACCGCTTTAACCTGGAGTATTTTGTTACCAGGTCCCAAAGTGGTGTTTTTTTCAGCTCTCCTGTTTTAAAGCCGCATTTCCCCCCTGTGTGATCACTCCTCCGGTGTTGAGCCACTTCCGGTTTAAACCCCCTCCCCGCTCGAAAGCTGTCCGAGGCTTCTGCTTTTCGCCCGCCATTTTTTTAATGCGCATAGGAGGAGCTCTGCCACCGCATTTAGAAAACTGACATTTAAACAGTCACTTTAGTTTTTAGATGAGATCGGGATCTCACAGAGGCCATTTTCGGGTCAAACGTTTAAAGGGAAGTCTTTTGTTGGAGGAGTTGGATTGATTTGCCCTGGTGGTTCTGTGCATGCGCCACGGTAGTTTCGCCCCCCCCCCCATTCTACAGAGGGGCGCCTATGCGCATGCTCAAACTGAGATTTTTTTTTAAACCCGCCAACACACGCTCCCGCGCATCAGTACTGCGATGTGACTGCACAGTGAGGCGGGATAAGGGAGGTAAGTGTGATCGCGATTATCCAGATCAAATATAATCCGGTTAGAACCGGAGCAGTTTAACCCGCTCTCAGCACGCCGTCTATCCGCACCAGAGTGGCTTTTATCTTTTTAGCTGTTTAATGGTCTGCTTCTGTCTTGAGGACTGTTTAGTGGATATTTTTCAGGCTATTTTTCAGTTCTTATGCCCTTCTTGAAAATTTTAATTTTGATGACTAATGTAGTAGTTGATTTTTGTGAGCTGTTTCAAATAGGTATCTGGAGAAGTACCATATAAATAAATCCATACTGAATAAAGCCGAGTCCTATATAAATAGTTGCTGTAGATTTTCCGGGATGTGTGGCCGTGGTCTTGACATTGTAGAACCTGACGTTTCGCCAGTAACTGTGACTATATAAATATTTCCCCCCAAGATGAAGTACAAACAAGCCAGCCTTTCCATCCCCATTTTAGTTTCTCTTTCAGAGACATTCTCTGGCTGTTTCTTCATGAGAAATCACTCTGTTCTCCTGGAGGTAAAATAATCCCAAAAGAAGTCCTTCCCTCTTCCAAGACAGAAAGAAGCAGATACCTGCTGATCTCGTTCTTTCTTCTGGGTCTTGGAAAAGCAGATCTCCTGCTTCTTCCACTCTGGATATGGAATCAGACTGGAGAAAGAGAAGTCTTCCTTTGGGGGAAAGAAACAGACCAATGACTTCCAGACATTCCAACTCTAAGAATTCAGATTTTAAACCAGCCTATATGAATCCCACCCGCTCTTACTGACAAAAAGAAGGAACACCAAATTTGTAAACTCCTGAAACATGTATGCAATGGGAGGGAAGAGGGCTACTGCTTGGATCCAGAAGGATCTAGTGGCCAAACATGGAGCAGACGGGAACTTCTGCACAGTGAAGGGAAGCCTTAGCCCAGACAGAGCCTCCAGGATAGAATATCTTAGCCCCCTTCAAAGGCACACAAGATCCAACATCCCAGACCGACACCATCTAATGTGGCTCTGACAAAAGGCTGCTGTAAAAGGGCTCCTCTCCCTTTGAAAAGACACTACAATCCTACCAGGACAGGTTAAGGTGGTGATGGATCCACAAAATGCTGAATGGTTATTAACAATCCCTAACTTGCTTTTAAAACTTTTTAGTCCGATTCCTCTGTCTATGTAGGTGATATTTTCTCTCAACCTTCCCCAGAATAGCCCATGAGGTGGCCCAGTTAAAACGCCTCCCATTTGGCTGTTTGCCCCATGCCTTTCCATGGCCATTCACCTGCTCAATCCTCAACAGCCCTTTAGGAGAATGGTCTTTTAGTTTACAAACTCTCCTGTTGTGCAGGGGGTTGGACTAGATGACCCTGGAGGTCCCTTCCAGCTCTATGATTCTGAGGAGTCCACTACTCATGCAGAAGTCTCCCCCTTGTCTGTGTGGACCTGATCCACTCCACTCCCCTAAAGACAGCCCCTGTAACAACAGCCCTACTACCGTCCTTCTTAGAAGGAGCCATTTCTGCCTTCAGCACCTGTGAATCATGGGGAGACTTACCCAGAGAGGCCACATTCTGAGGATCGTCCTCCATGACTTCCCGGTGAAGGATTCTTTGGTCTGGATCCAGCAGAGCCCACTCCTCCTCAGTGAAATGAACAGACACCTCCTACAAGGTCATGAGACCCTAAAAGACAAAAAAGGAAGCCCTCTCTCTTCTCGCTAATGTAGCACTGCACATCTGGAGGGAGGATGTTGTCTCCCAGGCACTTCCAGGCTATTGCTCCCTTCTGCTCTCAGCCTCTATGGCTTCATTGCCTCTCCTGCATTCCGCATCTGCTGGGTCCAGCTCTCTCCTCATCCCCCCTTCCTCTCCGAACAGTCTTCACCTGGACCAAAGGATCACTTTCGTCTTCTGCCAGATCCCTCTATCAAGCCAAGGGACAGTGCTACGACATCTTGCAGAGCCAACTCTGCTCATGTGCAGAGGGCAGCCGCGTGGATCTGCAGTGGAGCTCTTACCCTGGCGCCTTAAGGACCCAGAAGAGTTTCCGGGCAGAAGCTCTCGAGAGCCAAAGGAAAATCTTGGAAGGGAAATATTATTTTATTACTTATCTGTTTGTTTTTTAATATACAACTCCCACGCACCCTCCTCTCTCCTTTGGGCAACCACGCCGGTGACTTCCCCGGACAACTTCAAGGCAACTTTTCCGCCGGAAAGAATCGAAGCGGGGAGGGGCTGCGGTGAGTCACGTGGCCTTCTTCCTTTGAGGCCTCTCTAGGAATAGTGACTTCCTCTCTTTAACCCTTGGGGTAAACCTCACTCTGCAAGCCTCACTCCAGGGTCTTGACTCGGGAGGAACAGTGCAGACCATCGGAATGGGAAGGGAGGTTTCCGCCCACGGTGCCTTCTCTGCTTATGTGTCTGTTGCCAGCCTCCAGGCAGAGCCTGGAGATCTCCAAACCACAGAGATCAGTCCCCCTGGAGAAAGCGGCTCGTATGGAGGGCGGGCTCCCTAGCAGTGTTCCCTCTAAGCTGAGTTAGTGTGAGTCAGCTCACAGTTTCTTAGCATCCGGCTCACACATTTTTGTCTCAGCTCAGGAAGGAGGGCTCCAGAGCCAGCTGATTGATGCAGTAGCCAAATGGCTCACTCACAACTTTAATGCCAGCAGCTCACAAAGCAAAAGTTTTGCTCACAAGACTCCACAGCTTAGAGGGAACATTGCTCCCTAGCACTGCACGTCCCTGAGGTTCCTCCCTCCACCAATCTCCAAGGGTTTCCGAACCCAGAACTGTCGTCCCTGCTTTCTTGCCTCTAAGGACCGGTCCTGAAGTGCCATAGAATTGCCTTGAAGATATGGAGAAGCTTCTGGCTGGTATCACTGGCTTGAGCAACCCAGACCTATGTGTCAGGTGTGATGCTCCCTCGAAAGAGAAGACTTTTATTTGGCTTGATGAGGAGAGATATTCCCTCCGCCAGATATGCAGGGGAGGGAGTGGGGCTGGGAAAAGTACAGAGGAGGGCAGCCAAGACGTTGAGGGGGTTGGAGCACCTTCTGTGTGAGGCAGGGTTGCCAGGTCTGGGTTGGAAAATACCTGGAGACTTTGGGGGTGGAGCCAGGAGAGGGCGGAGTTTGGGGAGGGGAGGGGCCTCAGCAGGGTACAATGCCATAGAGTCCCCCCTTCAAAGCAGCCATTCTTTCCAGGGGAGCTGATCTCTGTCAACTGGAGATCAGTTGTAAAAGCGGGAGATTCCCAGGCCCCACCTGGAGGCTGGCAACCCTAGTGTGAGGAAAGGCTGAAGAGTCTGGGGCTTTTCAGTTTAGAAAAGAGAAGGCGGGGGGCATGATAGAGGGTTATAAAATTAGGCACCGGGTGCAGAGACTTCACCAAGACAACTTTTTCTCCCTCTCCCAGAATATAAGAACTTGAGGGCATCCAGTGAAGCTGATGGGCAGGAGGGTCAGGATGGAAAAAACGGGATACTTTACACAGAGTGATTAAAATGTGGAATTTGCTGCCAGAGGATGTAGTGACAGACAGCCACAGGTGCAAACAACTTTAAAAGGGGATTTGATAGATTCAGGGAGGAGAAGTCTATCAATGGCTACTAGCCATGGTGGCTGAGGGAAAACTCCATATTCAAAGGCACTAATCCTCTGAATCCCAGAGCCAGGTGGCAACTTCAGGGGAAAGCCTCGGCCTCTGTGCCCTGTTGTTGGCCGTCCAGAAGAACTGGTTGGCCCCTGCGTGAGACAGGAAGCTGGACTAGATGGACTACTGGTCTGATCCAGCAGGGCTCTTTTTATGTTCTAATGAAGACCTTGGCTTCTATGCCCTATTGTTGGCCACTGTGTGAGGAAGGATGCTGGACTAGATGGACTACTGGTCTAAACCAGCAGGGCTCTTCTTATGTTTTTATGCCTTTAAGGTGCCACAGGATTTTTGCTTCATTTAGTACAAGAGACTAATGTGGCTACCCCCTTTGCAATCTCCTCCTGTAACCAGTTCCTTTCCCCCCTCTGTTTTGAGTCTTGCATCACAAGACACCCCCATTTCCCCTCCAAGCCCCTTTGAGGTCACCAGATCCCTCAGAGGAGAAATTCAGGGGGGGGGGGGAGATTGGAAATGGCTTTCCCACATGTCCCCCTGGGACTGCAGACTCTTCCTCTTTAACCCTTGGAGAGGCTCTTGCCAGCTAAAGGGACCTACCTAGGAGAGGGAAAGCAAAGGCAGCATCTCAGAAAAAGGGTAGATTAATGTCTCACGTTACCACTCTAATGGCAGAAAGTGAAGAGGACCTAAAGAGCCTCTTGCTCAGGGTAAAAGAGGTAGAGCGCAAAAGTGGGCTTAAAGTGACAGAATTCATGTTCCTGGGATCCCAGATCACCGCAGACTGTGACAGCAGCCATGAAATTAAAAGGCTCCTGCTCCTGAGGAGGAAAGCAATGGCGAACCTAAACAGCATGATAAAAAGTAGAGACATCACCCTGCCAACAAAAGTCCGCATGGTCAAAGCAATGGTATTCCCAGTAGTCCTGTATGGCTGCAAGAGTGGGACCATAAGGAAAGCCGAGCGCCAAAGAATAGATTCTTTTGAATTATGATGCTGGAGAAGACTCTTGAGAGTCCCCTGGACTGCCAGGAGATCAAATCAGTCAATCCTAAAAGAAATCAACCCTGACTGTTCCCTGGAAGGCCAGATACTGACACTCAAACACTTTGGCCACCAAATGAGAGGGGCGCACTCACTGGAGAAGACCCTGATGCTGGGAAAGATTGAAGGTCAAAGAAGAAGGGGACAGCAAAGGATGAGATGGTTGGACAGTGTTACCGAGGCAACGAACATGAAATTGAGCCAACTTCAGAGGACGGCGGAAGACAGGAAGGCCTGGCGGGATCTGGTCCATGGGGTCGCGAAGAGTCGGACTCGACTGTGCGACTGAACAACAAATGTCTCACGACAACAAATAAATTATGTTCTCCCTCAGCTAATGTTCAGGCAACATTGTACCTATTTTAATGGCATGGAAAAAAATGAGAAATATACAATCATGGGCGGGGGTTGTCTCACTGTAAATAGATTTTGTTTTGCCCTTGAAGCCCTGTGAGCTGCGTCAGGGTTGCTTCAACAGGGCAGCACTCAGCTTTCCTTTTTCTTTTCTCCATTTTGAACTTCAATATTGCCTTTCCATTCCAGTCATAGAGCCCAAGACTCCTGACACCAAATGAAAACCTTGCCTTTGAAAGAAACAAATCGTTTGAAGCAAAATTAGAAAGCAAGTGTTGCGTAAAAGGCTTTGGCTTCTGCCTTGGAGGACAGACAGATGGTCTCCCCAAGAAGATTTTAGAAATTGGCTCCTTCCTCTCACCCTGCTGGGGATCTCACCGTGTCTCCTCCAGCTTCGGACATTTCAGGAGGCAGTTAAGCATACCCTTGCCTGAGGACTAGAGAATTTTTTAAAAACGTGTGTGATCGGGTTCAGCTTTCCATCTGTGTCCAGTCTTTTGGGTAGAGTCAGGCAATTGCTCAAACTCTTAATTTTTCTGACATTCCTAGACTGGTTGGTAGTCTACTGAGATTGATATCACGACGCAGCATCTATTGAAAGCCCCCCAAGGAGGGCATTGTGGAGTTCTAAGCCAAAGCACCGAAGCTGCAGCACAGATGGCTCGCCCGAATGTAAACGTGGGGGATCAGGAAGTTATGGCGGCTCTCTTTGTGCTCTGCAAAGTGGATGCATGCACACAAAAATGCTATAATTGTTCATGTAGCCCTAGAGGATGCTTTACAGATTTGGAGGATCTGAACTGATGTGTTTTTACATTGGCTGAACCTGTGAAGCATCACAGAAGCAAACCTGAACGAATCGTTTATACTGTCAGCCACTTTGAGTTCCACAAGAAAGGCAGATGATAAATTTTTTTTAAAGAAAATGAATATGCACCACATTGCACATTGTCCCTGACAAGGCAATTTTATTTGCACTCTTAGGACCTAAACTAGAAGGTACATATTATTTCCAGTATATACAACTACTTCTGACATAAGGCCAGATATATTTGTGGCCCCAAATAGAAACCTTTTGGTGTGTCATTCAATTCCATATTGGAACATTCCAATGTTGGTCCTGTTTTATTTATTGTTAATTGCCTTACTTAAACATAAGAACATAAGAGAAGCCAATGTTGGATCAGGCCAATGGCCCATCTAGTCCAACACTCTGTCACACGGTGGCCAAAAATACCAGGTGCCATCAGGAGGTCCAGCAGTGGGGCCAGGACACTAGGAGCCCTCCCACTGTTGCTCCCCCCCCCCAAGCACCAAGAATACAGAGCATCACTTGCCCCAGACTGAGAGTTCCTATCTATACCTTGTGGCTCATAGCCACTGATGGACTTCTGTTCCATATGTTTATCTAATTCCCTCTTAAAGCCGTCCATGCTTGTAGCCGCCACCACCTCCTGTGGCAGTGAATTCCGTGTGTTAATCACTCTTTGGGTGAAGAAGTAACTTGTGTTACAGGGACTCTATTGCTTGGTGTATTTTGTACTATTTGACCTCTGAAGAAGGCTCTTGTGAGCCGAAACACATCAAATCATACACTGTCCTTTTTTGTGTATTTGTAACTCTGAACATTTTATTAGGCTTTATTTCGGCCCCTACAAGATTTTTATATGTCTTAAACACCCTTTTGTACACTTACTTCTGTTTTTAACTTTTGGCCCTCAGTAAGTTTTCTAAACTTCCTTTGGAGGTTTTTGATTTTGTACTCCTAGTCATTTTGCACTGGTGTTGTGTATCTTATAAGAACACCAGAAGACTAATAGTCTATCTAGTCCAGCATCCTGTCTCACACAGTGGCCAACTCATTCCTCTGGAGGGCCAGCAAACAGGACATAGAGGCCAAGGCCTTCCCCTGATGTTGCCTCCTGGCTGTGATTCAGAGGATTAGTGCCTCTGAATGTGAAGGTTCCCGTCAGTCACCATGGCTAGTAGCCCTGATAGACTTCTCCTCCATGAATCTATTTAATCCCCCCTTTAAGCTGCTCATTCCTGTGACCATCACTACATCCTCTGGGAACAAATTCCACATTTTATTCACTCTCTGTGTAAAGAAGTATACTGCCTGATCACATTTTTGCTCGCAATGTCTTTCAGTTTTATACTCCTAGTCTTATCGCCCTGTTCATTGGATGTCTTATACTGTACGATTAGATCCCTCCCCACCTTTTATGCTCTGTAATCTGCCTCAAGTTGTAGTGAACAGTCGGGCTATAAATAAGTGAATCAAAATAGGTTCCACCCCCTGACATCACTCAGCTCCACTCATGATACCACCAGACCTCACCCCAATAAGTCTCGGAATTTGGGCTAATGGGGAGCCAGCAACCCTTGCCCACCCCCTTCAAGGCCCTCTTATGACCTCTGATCCTAACATTTCAGAGCTGGGAAAAGGTACAGAGGAGAGCAACCAAGATGATTAGGGGGTTGGAGCACCTTCCTTATGAGGAAAGGCTGAAGAGTCTGGGACTTTTCAGTTTAGAAAAGAAGAAGAGAAGAAGAGATTGGATTTATACCCCCGCCCTTCACTTGGAGTCTCAGAGCGGCTTACAAACTCCTTTCCCTTCCCCTCCCCACAACAGACACCCTGTGAGGTGGGTGGGGCTGAGAGAACTCTGACACAAACTGCTCTTTTCCAAGGACAGCTGTGCCAGAGCTTGTGACTGACCCAAGGTCCCATCAGCAGGTGCAAGTGGAGGAGTGGGGAATCAAACCCGGTTCTCCCAGATTAGAGTCCGCACACTTAACCACTACACTAGAGACAACTGGGGGGGGGCATGGTAGAAGTTTATAAAATTAAGCATGGGGTGGAGAGAGATGACAGAACTTTTTCACCCTCTCCCAAAATACTAGAACTTGAGGGCTTCCAATGAAACTCATGGACAGTAGGTTCAGGATGGAGAAAAGGAAATATTACTTTACACAGGGAATGATTCAAATGCCTCTGAATGTGGACTATTGGTCTGATCCAGCAGGCCTCTTCCAATGTTCTTATCAGGTAAGGCCTCGGCCTCTGTTTCTTTTGCTTCTGGGTGGACATGCTCACCTTATTCATAATAATATAAGAGAAGCCATGTTGGATTGGGCCAATGGCCCATCCAGTCCTACACTCTCTGTTAAAGGTAAAGGTTCCCTTGCTCGAAAGCCAGTCGAATCCGACTCTAGGGTTGCAGTGCTCATCTCCGTTTCAAAGCCGAAGAGCCAGCGCTGTCCGAAGACGTTTCCGTGGTCATGTGGCCGGCATGATTAAACACCAAGGCGCACGGAACGCTGTGACCTTCCCACCGAAGTGGCACCTATTTATCTACTTGCAATTTCTTGCTTTCGAACTGCTAGGTTGGCAGGAGCTGGAACTAGAGATGGGAGCTCACTCCATCATGCGGCACCCGGGTCTCGAACACTCTCTGTTACACAGTGGCAAAAACCCAGGTGCCCTCAGGAGGTCCACCAGCAGGAACAGAACTCCAGAAGCCCTCCTGCTCTTGCCCCCAAGCATCATTGCCCCAGACACAGGGCTCCATCTATACCTTGTGGCTAATAGCCACTGATTGACCTCTGCTCTATATGTTTATCCAATCCCCTCTAGAAGCTGTCTGTGCTTATAAGTATGTTTTGCCCCACCCATGTTCTCTGCTGGATTCAAGTTTCAGTGGTCATCTAGTGATTTAGATGAGAGCCAATTTGGTGTAGTGGTTAAGTGTGCGGACTCTAATCTGGGAGAACTGGGTTTGATTCCCCACTCCTTCACTTGCACCTGCTGATGTGACCTTGGGTCAGTCACAAGCTCTGGCACAGCTGTTCTTGAAAAAGAGCAGTTTGTGTCAGAGTTCTCTCAGCCCCACCCACCTCACAGGGTGCCTGTTGTGGGGAGGGGAAGGGAAAGGAGTTTGTAAGCCGCTCTGAGACTCCAAGTGAAGGGCGGGGTATAAATCCAATCTCTTTCTCTTTCTTTCTTTCTTATATGTTTTGGGGACTTGCAATCTCTGCCTTATCTGCAGTTCTTCCCACACTCGGAGCATTTTTAGGATTCACAGGGGTCTCTCCTGTATGCCGTCTTTGGTGGGAAATAACAGTTCTCTTCTGGCTGAAACTTTTCCCACACTCTGAGCAGTGGTAGGGTTTCTCTCCTGTGTGGATTCTTTGATGTGAAAGAAGGTTACATTTGTTACTGAAGCTCTTTCCACACTCTAGGCATTTATATGGTTTCTCCCCTGTATGGATTCTCTGATGGACAGTAAGGTCTGTTCTCCGGGCAAAGGCCTTACCACAGTCCAAGCATTTATATGGTTTCTCCCCTGTGTGGATTCTTTGGTGTAAAGTAAGGTATGTGTTTAACTTGAAGCTCTTTCCACATTCCGAGCATTTATAGGGTTTCTCCCCTGAATGGATTCTTTGATGGTGAACTAGGCTTGAGTTATGACCGAAATTCTTTCCACAGTCCAGGCACTTATAGGGTTTCTCCCCTGTGTGAGTTCTCCAGTGCATATCAAACAATGATTTATAACTGAATGTTTTCCCACATACAGGGCAATTGAGCCTTCCTTGGTCTGGGGGAATGTTCTGGGATTCCGCACCCTGAGAAATGGACGATTTTTTCCCCCTCTTCCATTTTGGTTGAGTTTTCCTTTTAGCCTTTTTGCCTTTTATCAACACAGCTCCTTCCCTGGCGATCTGTTGTGCTTCTCGCTCAGGGGCATTCCCGTGCCCATCAGCCACTGGCATAAAGAAAAACAAACAAACTGATAAGTTCCTAAAACCACAGAGGAGACAAAATCAAGGGAGAAATGCAATTAACTACTCCTGTTAACCGCAGACCTGAACGGCCCCGGCTGGTTCAGCCTCAGAAGTTAAGAGTAGGGTCAGGTCTGGTTAGTACTTGGATGGGAAACCGGCCAGGGCTCTTTAAGTAGCAGGTACTCATTTGCATATTAAGCGACACACCCCTAATGTAGCCAATCCTCCAAGAGCTTACAGTAGCTCCTGTAAGAAGAGCTCTGTAAGCTCTTGGAGGATTGGCTACATTAGGGGTGTGTGGCTGATGATGATGATGGATGATGATGATGGATGATGATGATGGATGATGATGGATGGTGGTGGTGATGGTGGTGGTGGTGATGGTGATGGTGATGATGATGATGATGATGATGATGATGATGATGATGGATTTATACCCCGCCCTTCACTTGGAGTCTCAGAGCGGCTTACAAACCTTTCCCTTCCCCTCCCCACAACAGACACCCTGTGAGGTGGGTGGGGCTGAGAGAACTCTGACAGAGACTGCTCTTTTTCAAGGACAGCTGTGGCCAGAGCTTGTAACTGACCCAAGGTCACATCAGCAGGTGCAAGTGGAGCAGTGAGGAATCAAACCCGGTGCTCCCAGATTAGAGTCCGTGCACTTAACCACTACACCAAACTGGCTCTCCTTTCCTCACAAGAAGCCCGGAAGGTGCAGGCAGACCAGACAGGGAGAGCAGAAATCATTCCCTCCTTTACAAAACAAATGGGAGTTAAGAACCTCCCTGAGCTGTCAGACCCAGTGTGGATTGATAGGTAGAGTGTCTAACTAAGGTATTTCGAAGGTCCAGATTCCAATCCCCATTTCGCCAGGACGACCCGGCCGGCCATGAAGTATCTCGCGGCAGGTTGTGGAGACCTAATGTTAGTTAGAGGTTATAGTACCAGCCTAGGATCGAGAAGACCTACGTTCAAACCGCCATTCTGCCATGGATGTTCTCTGGAGACCCCAGGGTAGCCCGATCTCATCAGATCTCGGAAACGAGGCAAGGTCAGCCTTGGCTAGTATTTGGAAGGGCGACCTCCAAGGAATACCAGGGTCGTGACTCAGAGGCAGGCAATGGCCAACCGCCTCTGAAAGGTCTCTTGCCTTAAAAATAAGTCTTGCTTGCCACCTAGTGGTCCATAAGGCTAAAAGAGCTAGAGCTTCTCCCTGCCAGATAATCTTAGGATCTCCTGGCTATTCTACAATGCCATACGATAATTATTTCACCTTGGGCCTGTCAAACCCTCACAGCCAGACCTCCTCCACAGGGTTGTTGTGAGGATAAAATGGAAGGCAGGAGCTCCGTGTAAGCCTCTTTGGGTCCCCACTGGGGAAAAAGGTGGGGTGTGACATTTACAATAAATCCAATTTTGCCTACAGTCCATCAGATATAATGTATTTCTTTTGCGTAGGAGGTAGAGCTCTTCATTTAGAAGACGAAGAAGAGACGAGATTGGATTTATACCCCGCCCTTCACTATCCAAAGGAGTCTCAGAGCGGCTTACAAACTCCTTTCCCTTCCCTTCCCCTCCCCACAACAGACACTCTGTGAGATAGGTGGGGTTGAGAGAGCTCTGACAGAAATTGCTCTTTTTCAAGAACACCTCTGACAGAACTACGGCTTGCCCAAAGTCATCCAGCAGGTGCAAGTGGAGGTGTGGGGAATCAAACCCAGTTCTCCCAGATTAGAGTCCGCACACCAAACTGTATTCAATGTACTGTTTATCGTGAGCACAGTGAGCGTCAGGCTTGGTGAGTGCCACGAACATATAAATCGATATCATGAACACACATGAATGTGCGTTGTGCTGAATCACAGTTGGAAAAACAACCATCACCATGATAACCGTGCTACAAAGATTTACTGCAGACATTCTTTCATGGTCCTGTAGGGGGAGCCCTTGTCATTCTTCTACATTTTTGTTTTGTCTAGATCAAGAATAGCCCCGTCAGTGTGTCTATAGCAGCAGAAACGAGCAAGAGTCCAGTAGCACCATAAAGACTAACAAAAATTGAGGCAGGGGATGAACTTTTGTGAGTCATGGATCACTTCTTCAGCTCCAGGTACTTTCGTTAGTCTTTAAAGTGCTACGGGACTCTTGCTCCTTTTTGCTTTGTATGTTCAGGGAATCCTCATGGAATTTTACTAATTCAAAACACATTTTTTTTCTTTGCCAATGGAAACTCATTGGCACTGGATATCCTGTGGCTCTCTGAGCACAGTGAGCACTTTCAGACCGATCCAATTGGGGAAGAGGTCCTTTTTGTTTACATTTAGCGAGAAAGCCGGAGGCTTACCCAGAGCGGCCACGTTCCCACAGTTCTCCAGCATGACTTCAACGTACAAAGATCTTTGGTCTGGATCCAGCAGAGCCCACTCCTGCTCAGTGAAATACACGGACACTTCCTCGAAGGTCACTGGATGCTGCAAGATGAAGAAAATGGTTTATTCTCACCGGGACCTAAGGAGGCCAAGCTTGTGGCAACAAGGGCCAGGTCTTTCTCAGTGGCGGCTCCTACCTGGTGGAATGAGCTCCCGGAAGAGATCAGGGCCCTGCAGGACCTTGTGCAGTTCCGCAGGGCCTGCAAGACGGAGCTCTTCCGCCAGGCTTTTGAGTTGGAGCCGCCACGGCCACTTACACCACCGCGCCTTTTTAGAGAGACCGCTGGGGTGGGGTGGGGTAACATCTTTCCATCACCCCAGCCTTCCCCCCTGCTACGCAAGATGTTAGGAGTCTATATGTGCATCCGTAGAATTGATTTTAATCTGTTTTAAAATCTGTATTTTTGTATTATGTAATTTTGTATATCGTATGCACTTAGTGCCCTATGTGAGCCGCCCTGAGCCCGTTCGCGGGGAGGGCGGGGTATAAATACAATAAAATAAATAAATAAATAAATTTTAAAAAAAAATCCCAAGGAGATCAGGGTGGTTTCTAAAGTCCTCCTGTCTTCTATTTTATCATCCCAATAGTCTTGTGAGGTAGGCTAGGCTGAGAAAGAGAGAGAAAGGGGCCTGAAGTGAACTAGTGAGTTCCACAGATGAATGGGAATTTCAAACCGAGTTTCCATGGACTTTGTCCAATGCACGGACTGCTATCCCACCATTGATCTCTAATGTAATGGTTCTTTCCCGTATACACACAAGTCAAAGACTAGATTCAGGTGGGTAGCCGTGTTGATCTGAAGCAACAGTTAACACACGCAGGGAAATGCTGATCGCTTCATTGGGGCCCGGAAGCAATTTTTCTGTAGGCCAGTTTGGCCGGGGTTCCTGGAGGTCTTTTGTCATCTTCTGGGCATGAAACAGGTGTCACTGGGGGTGTTGGGGGGTATTTGGGAATTTCCTGCATTTTGCAGGGGGCTGGACTAGATGACCCTGGAGGTCCCTTCCAACTCTATGATTCTATGATTTTATTATTCTAAAGTTTGAGTCCAGTGGCACCTTTAAGACCAACAAAGTTTAATTCTGGGTATAAGCGTTCATGTGGACACACAGTTCTTCAGAATTACCTTTGTTGGTCTTTAAGGTGCCACTGGACTCAAACTTTGTTCTTAAGTCAAAGACTAGTCTAGGAATGGTGTCCTCTCACAGGATGCAAACTTTCATCTGATGCTGTCATTGAGAGCAGCACAAAAGGCACCAACAGGGCAGAGAGAAATTCTCCGAGGACCAGGGAGGCACCCG
This sequence comes from Gekko japonicus, assembly GCF_001447785.1. NCBI lineage: Eukaryota > Metazoa > Chordata > Lepidosauria > Squamata > Gekkonidae > Gekko > Gekko japonicus. The sequence goes on along the minus strand of NW_015169824.1, from coordinate 154,419 downwards.
GGGGCCTTTCCCAAAGCGCCACACTTACTGGATCCAACTGCGCAGAATCTGCTTCTCCTCCATCCCAAAGAGGCGGCGAGGAAAAGATCCCCTGTGTTGCTCTGCAATCTGTGAGGGGCAAAAAAACGAAGTTGGAGGATGGCCTTCCCTTAATTTGGCACTTTAGTTCTTTCTGGAGCTTGCCGGCGCCTTTGGAATTCTGACACAGGGTGATCGGCACGACCACAAAATGGCTGCCGCCAACCACAACATGTCAGGGATTATTAAACATTTCAGGCGGAAGCCTTTTTAAAGGAACATACCGTTTAAAAATATGTTATTGCGTACAACAGCTTACCCTCAGTGACACCTTGTGTTGAGGTGGCAGCAGCTGCTGCAGCAATTTTTTAAAAAATCTGTAAAGTCAGTCAGATCACCAATGGCCAGTCCGAAGTCCCAACAGTCAAAAGTCCCACCTAGCCTTGCCTGCTTTCTATAAAACACTTCACAGGCACCAGGAAAGGAGTCGCCAGGTGTCATGACCAATACTCTCTCTAAGCTGTGGAGCCTTGTGAGCCAGTTTGGTGTAGTGGTTAAGTGCGCGGACTCTAATCTGGGAGAACCGGGTTTGATTCCCCACTCCTTCATTTGCACCTGCTGGATAACCTTGGGCCAGCTGTAGTTCTGGCACAACTGTTCTTGAAAAAGAGCAATTTCTGTCAGAGCTCTCTCAGCCCCACCCACCTCACAGGGTGTCTGCTGTGGGGAAGGGAAGGGAAAGTAGTTTGTAAGGTGCTCTGAGACTCCTTTGGGTAGTGAAGGGCAGGGTATAAATCCAATCTCTTCTCTTCTTCTTCTCTTCAAAAATTCTGCTTTGTGAGCTACTGGCATTAAAGTTGTGAGTGAGCGATTTGGCTACTGCATCAATTAGCTTGCTCTGGAGCCATCCTTCCTGAGCTAAGACAAAACTGTGTGAGCCAGAGGCTAAAACCCTGTGAGCTAGCTCACACTAACTCAGCTTAGAGGGAACAGTGGTCATGATACCCACAGGCACTACATTGGAGACCCTTGCCAATAGCAAGGAAAGGTGCAGAAAAGGGGCTGTGGGGGAGGGAGAGATGGAGAGGATAAGGAGAGGAAATGGGGCCAGTGTGTGGGGGAGAACGTCTAAAATCTGCACCTTCCTGTTTATCTTGTGGCTCAATCTGCACTGAGTATGGTATAGGGAAAATCAATGTGGAGCAAAGAGAAACCCAGGAACTGGATGAGAGCATAAAGGTGGTGTATGGAAGTGAAAGAAAGAACAAACAAAAGGAAGTCAGGAGCAGGGAATGTGGTACTAACTGTCAGCGCACAACAAAAAAATCAGGGGGAAATAAAAAGAGCCCAGATTTCAGGCATGCCAGAGAAGGACATCCAGTGGGAACAGCACCCATTTTGATTTTACCTGGAAAAACTGCTCTTTGGTAACACTCCTGTGCGATCGTCTCCTGCACCTGAAACAGAGGTGGGGATTCCAGAAACGGGAGACTGATGAGAAAAGGCACAGGAAACAGGCTAGGATGGGCTCTTAAAAAGATGGGGCAATCCCTGTAAATTTTTAGGGTGTTCTTATTCACACCCTGTGCCCCAGACACTATCAAAATGAATCCCCCTCACCTGCAGGTCCTGGTTCCTGTCCTTTGCCTGGCTGAGGAGGAAGCCTTCTGCCAGGGCCACCGCCTGGGAACTGGTCTCCGGCCCGCACTCCCTCACCCAGCTCTCCATCTCCGGGGGCAGGACGGCCAGGAACTGCTCCAGGACCACCAGGTCCAGCATCTCCCTCTTGCTGCGCCTCTCCGGCTTCAGCCACTGGCGGCAAAGACGGTGGAGTCGGCTGCAGCCCTCCCGGGGCCCCTCCGCCTCCTGGTAGCCAAACTGCCGGAACAGCTGGCGCTGCACATCTGGAGGGAAGGCGCTGTCTCCCAGGCTCTTCTGCACTGTTTCGCCCCATGGTTCCCTCCTGCTCCCGGCCCCGGTGGCATCAGGGCCTCTCCTTGCTTCTGAATTGACTGGTTCCTGGTCTCCACTCATCCGCCCTTCCTCTCCAAATTGCTTCCCCCTGGACCAACAGATCCCCTTCAGCCTCTGTCAGATTCTTCTCTAAAGACAAGTATAAAATCTGCAACCTCCTGCAAAGTCAAGACTGGTTTTTGTACACATAAATGCACAGTATCTGCATCTGAAGATGTGAACTCTGACTCATGAAAGCTCGTACTGGAACCACATTTTAAAAATGTATTTATAACCCTCTTTTCTCCCCAACTGTGACTCAAAGCGGTTTTAGGACATTCTCTCCCTCCTCCTCCTCCTCCTCCTCCTCCATTTTTTCACAACAACCACCCTGTTAGGTAGGCCAGGCTGGGATTTTGTGATGGGTCCAAGGTTACCCAGTGAGCTTCCATGGTAGAAGTGGGGATTCGAAGCTGGGTCTCTCAGGGTCATAGTCCGCCTCCCTGTCCATTTAGCACACTGGTTCCCAATCGCACCATGCCGGAGTCAAGGTTTTTAGTAAATAAGAAGCCAGATAGAGCAAGTGAAGAGGAGCTTCAGTGCAGCAAGCAGGAAAGAGGACATGACAGAGGTTTATAAATTTATGCACAGGGTGAAAAGAATTCACAAAGAGAATTTTTGCCCCTCTCCCCAAATACTACAATTCAAGGGCATCCATTGAAGAAGAAGAAGAGAAGAAGAGATTGGATTTATACCCCACCTTTCACTACCCGAAGGTGTCTCAGAGCGGCTGACAATCTCCTTTCCCTTCCCCTCCCCACAACAGATACCCTGTGAGGTGGGTGAGGCTGAGAGAGCTCTGACGGAAATTGCTCTTTTTCAAGAACAGCTCTTATCAGAGCTACAGCTTGCCCAAGGTCATCCAGCCAGGTACAAGTGGAGGAGTGGGGAATCAAACCCGGTTCTCCCAGATTAGAGTCCGTGCACTTAACCACTACACCAAACTGGCTCTTGAAGCTAATGGGCACTAAGTTCAGGACAGACAAAATACTCCTTTACACAGAGAGTGGAATTTGCTGCCAGAAAATGTAGTGATGGCCACAGGCATAAACAGCTTTAAAGGGGGATTCGATAGATTCATAGAGGAGAAGTCTATCAATGGCTACTAACCATGGTAGCTCAAGGGAACCTCCACATTCAGAGGCACTAAACCTTTGAATCCCAGAGCCAGGAGGCAACATGAGCGTCAGCCCAGCTTAGCTTCCACGATCAGGCTAGCCCAAGCTAATGTTCAAAAGATTCATGCAGTATTGACTACTCAGAGGGTGCGGTGCGTTCAGACGGGCCGTTTGGTCCGCTTTCGGCACGCTTCAGTAACGGATTTTATATCCACATTCACACACTCAACATCTGCGCACCGTCCCCAGCCGTCGCTTTCCGGCTCAAACCCCCTTTAAAATGGAGTATTTTGTTACCAGGTCCCCAAGTGGTGTTTTCCTGATTCTCCGATTCTAGCCACACTTCTCTGACGTCTGATCGCTCCACCAAGAAGGTCCATGGTTGCCACCCACACAGACAGCAGGCAATGATGGCAACACACCACTGGATGGGATGTACCCCCCCCCCCGGATGTCTCTTGCCTTGAAAACCCTCCGAGGAGGCTGAAGTTGGTTCCTTACTCATGATGTATTCATAAATTCAAGCAAAAACACTGAGGAGAGTTTGAATGCTCTGGACCCCAAAATAAGGTCTCTGGACCACCATATATCATACACCCCCACATTCAGGGAACTCTCCCCTTCTAGGGGATGTGTGCCGTTTCCTCGTCCAAAGAGCGGTTCTCCTGTCAGCTCCTTCAAAATGAGGTGCCCCCAGGACAGTCACACAGGCAGACACTAGGACCAGGATGCACCCCTAAAGCAATCTTTAAAAAGGTAACGGTTTCCCTTGCTTGAAAGCCAGTCGAATCCGACTCTAGAGAGTGGCGCTCATCTCCGTTTCCAAGCCGAAGAGCCAGCACTGTCCAAAGACTTCTCCGTGGTCATGTGGCCGGCATGACTAAAGGTGCACAGAACGCTTCTTTGGACCACCCCAAATGACACATCCCCACACCCCAGAGACAGTCCCCTGCAAGAAGACATAACAATGGTGCCCGGTCCAAACACTGGCTCTGGTGCCACACGAGCATCTATTTTGACAGCCACCAACAGGCCTGTATTTCAAAAAAGATTTGAATAAGGAACTGATTTCCACCCCCACCCCGAACACGGCTGTGTTCCCCCACCCCCCACCCCCCCCTGTGCCACTGTCAAAAGCAGGGAGAGGATTTTGCAAAGAAAACATTGGTGCTTTATGCTTACCCTTAAAAATTATTTTCCAAGCACGATCTCGCCTCGTCTCTGCTGCTTCACCCAGTTTTCACTTGCAATCCACCGTTCGCATGAACCTTGAAGGTTCATTTTTCTCCCATGGAATGAATCAAAGCCCGAACTGATTGGGGCAAGTCACGTGGCCATCTTTCTTGGTGCCTCTCTAGGAAGGCTGACGCCTTCCGTTTAACCCTTGGAGTGAACCTCTCCCAAAAAGCAAAAAAAAATACCTATTCTTTGCTTACCCTGCAAGTATTGTTCACACTGAAGCATTTACCCTGCAAGCGTTACTCTTTTTTCACTACTACAATCTGTGGGGAAGGAAGGGTTATGGGCACTCATCCATCCCTACTTATTATTCCTCATTTTTACTTCTAGGCAGACATCCTGACTTTCAGAATGGGAGGGAGGAAGTTAATATGGAGTAACTGAATGCAGAGCAATCCCTGTATATATGTTGGGATTGGGAAATGCCATATGATGTTCCCTAAGAACTGCATTGAGGATGCGGTATAAAAGAGCACGTTACAGACTAACGTGGAGCTGCGGTGGCTCAAGTGGTTAAGATGTTGAACTGCAGGCTGTGCAAGGTCGGTAGTTCAGCAGTTGGAGACCCGAGTTGCCACACGACGGAGTGAGCTCCCATCTCTAGTTCCAGCTCCTGCCAACCTAGCAGTTCGAAAGCAAGAAATTGCAAGTAGATAAATAGGGACCACTTTGGTGGGAAGGTAACAGCGTTCCGTGCGCCTTGGGTGTTTAGTCATGCCGGCCACATGACCACGGAAACGTCTTCGGACAGCGCTGGCTCTTTGGCTTTGAAACGGAGATGAGCACCGCAACCCCAGAGTCGGATTCTACTGGCTTTCGAGCAAGGGAACCTTTACCTTTTTATGAGCTTTTGTGAGTCACTGCTCACTTCTTCAGATAGTAAGCAGTGACTCACAAAAGCTCATACCCTGCCATAAATTGTGTTAGTCTTTCAGGTGCTGCTGGACTCCTGCTCTTTTCTATTGCTACAGACAGACTAACACGGCTACCCATCTTGAGCTAACAAAATTTGTGGCAGGATATGAGTTTTCATGAGTCACTGCTCCCTTCTTCAGGATGCAGATAATCTTCTGGCCTGGCTCACTGGCTTGAGCCACACAGAGCCTTTCCCCCTGCATCACCCGAAGCTGCTCCCTCAGAACAGGAGACTTCGTTCTGGGTTGTGTGGTCTGATTTTTGTGTAGCGGGAGGAAGTGTTCCTGCTCCCTCCAAGATGTGCATGGGAGTGAGTTTAACTTTGTAGTCTGTGGATCCGGTTTGACTAGAGTCAACTTTTTCTTTGAGTATTGTTCTAAGGGAATGACTGAAAGGGTGAAGTAACAACCCTAGGGAAGCCAAGTAGCTCTGTTTCTGGTTGGATTCTGGTTGGAGGCCCTCCTGAGAATGCTATGCAAACTACTTATTCCTGCATTGACTTCGGGGCTCAGCTAGATGATCGCTGAGGTTCCCTCCAATGTGCTGTTTTCAACCCAGCTGTTGACCAAAGGATCTCAATAATACATGCAGTAGAATCAGACATTCAGATCTCAGCTGCAAGGCAAACAATGTTATAGGTGTAGAACAAAGTTTGAGTCCAGTGGCACCCTTAAGACCAACAAAGTTTTATCCTAGCACCCACTTATACTGTTCTGCAGTAATGGGTTTATTATCACTGAAGCACCAAATGCTCACCATCAGCTCATCAGACCATCGCTATTTGGATTAAGAGAAAGGGTTTTCGGTTTTCTATTCCAGTACCTTAAAAATGTATTCCAAAAACATAAAACCCAAATAATTGGTTTTGTTTCATTCCAATTCAGGATGGGATCCCGTCACCCCACTTTTTTGGTTAGTGGGAAAGATCCTTTTTGTTTGTTTGGGTCTTGAAGACAAAGCAAAGATTTCTATAAACACCAGGAACTCTTCCATTTTGCCTGGCTTAGAGCAAGGGTAATGCTAGAGAGTCTGCCCTCCATACGAGAGCCTTTCTCCAGGGGAACTGATCTCTGTGGCCTGGAGATAAGTTATGATTCCGGGAGGTCCCCAGGAGCTGCCTGGAGGTTGGCATTCAAACAAGCAGGGGAGCCCACGTGGGCGGAAGCCTCCCTTCCCTTCCCTACGGTCTCCTGTTGCTCCCCTGTCCTGACCTTTGGAGGGAGGTTCACTTGAAGGGTTAAAGGGAAGAAGTCACTCTTCCTAGAAAGGCTTCAAAGAAGGAATCCCACGTGACTCGCCAGAGCCGCGCCTCCTTCGACTTTTTCCGGCGGAATACTTGCCTTGAAGTGGCTTAGTGACGTCACTTGCGTGGTTGCCCGGAGGGGGGGTCGAGACAGCCTGAGAGCGGGTGCAGATTTAAAACAAAACAAAACAAACAGAAATAGATAAATCATCAAATACAATTTTCGGGGCAAGATTTCCCTTTGGACTCTGGAGAGCCTCCCCACCGAAACTGTTGTGGGTCCCTCAGGAGCTCCCTCGGCGGGTTCTGCTGCAAACCAACCCGGCTGCGCTCTGCACATGGGCAGAGTTGGTTCTGCAGGAGGAAACAGTTTCGGGGCTGGACTTGATAGGAGGATCTGGAAGAAGAGGAAAGTGATCCCTTGGTCCAGGTAGGGACTGTTTGGAGAGGAAGGGGCGATGAACGGAGAGCTGGACCCAGCAGATCTGGGATCAAGGAAAAGCCCCGATGCCGCCGGAACCGGGAGCAGAAGGGAGCTCTGGGAAGGAGCCCTGCAGAAGAGCCTTGGGGACAGCGTCCTCCCTCCAGATGTGCAACGCCAGCTGTTCAGGCAGTTCGGCTACCAGGAGGCGGAGGGGCCCCGGGAGGTCTGCAGCCGACTCCACCGTCTTTGCCGCCAGTGGCTGAAGCCGGAGAGGCACAGCAAGAAAGAGATGCTGGACCTGGTGGTCCTGGAGCAGTTCCTGGCCGTCCTGCCCCCGGGGATGGAGAGCTGGGTGAGGGAGTGCGGGCCGGAGACCAGTTCCCAGGCGGTGGCCCTGGCAGAAGGCTTCCTCCTCAGCCAGACAGAGGAGAAGAACCAGGACCAGCAGGTGAGGGGGGGGGCACAGGTTATGGCCAAAGATATACACCCTCAAAATACATGTGGATCAAACTGGTGGACAAGGGTTGATGTTGTTTACCTAGAGTTGATGTTTACAAGAGTTGATGTTGTTTACCTAGACTACCAGAAAGGTATTAAGAAAGTTCCCCCTGAAAGGTTCCTAAGTAAACTCAGCAGTTATGGGATAAGAGGACAAGTCCCCTTTGTGAATTAAAAAGTGATTAAATAACAGGAAACAGAGTGAGTATAACTGGACAGTTTCCACAGTGGAATATGGTAAGCAGTGGGGTACCGCAGGGCTTGGTACTAGGCTGTTAAACTTGTTCATTAATGATTTGGAGTTGGGAATAAGCAGTGAAGTGGGTAAGATTGCAGGTGACACAATGTTGTTCAGGGCGGTGAGAACCAGGGAGGATTGTGAGCTACTCCAGAGAGATCTGTTGAGGCTGGGTGAGTGGGCATCCATGTGGCAGATGAGGTTCAATGTGGGCAAGTGCAAAGTAATGCACATTGGAGCCAAAAATTCCAGCTATAAATATAGGTGGATGGGGTCTGAACTGGTGGTAACTGACTAGGAAAGAGATCTTAGAGCTGTGGTAGATAATTCACTGAAGAGGTCGACTCAGTGTGCCACTTCAATTTAAAAAAAAAGGCAAATGCTATAGTGGGCTTAATTGGAAGGGGATTGAAAACAAATCAGTATCATAATGTTGTTGTTCAGTCGCACAGTCGAGTCCGACTTTTTGCGACCCCATGGACCAGCTCCCGCCAGGCCTTCCGGTCTTCCGCCGTCCTCTGAAGTTTGCTCAACTTCATGTCCGTTGCATCGATGACACTGTCTAACCATCTCATCCTTTGCTGTCCACGTCTTCTTTGACCTTCAATCTTTCCCAGCATCAGGGTCTTCTCCAGTGAGTGCTCCCTTCTCATTTGGTGGCCAAAGTATTTGAGCTTCAGTTTCATTATCTGGCCTTCCAGGGAACAGTCAGGGTTGATTTCTTTGAGGATTGACTGATTTGTTCTTCTTGCAGTCCAAGGGACTCTCAAGAGTCTCCTCCAGCACCATAGTTCAAAAGAATCTATTCTTCGGCGCTCGGCCTTCCTTATAGTCCAACTCTCGCAGCCATACATGACTACTGGGAATACCATTGCTTTGACCATGTGGACTTTTGTTGGCAGGGTGATGTCTCTACTTTTTATCATGCTGTTTAGGTTCGCCATCGCTTTCCTCCCAAGGAGCAGGCGTCTTTTAATTTCATGACTGCTGTCACAGTCTGCGGTGATCTGGGATCCCAGGAACGTGAAGTCTGTCACTACTTCCACGACTTCCCCTTCTATTTGCCAAGGAGTGATGGGGCTGGATGCCATGATCTTAGTTTTTTTGATGTTGAGCTTCAAGCCCAGTTTTGCGCTCTCCTCTTTTACCCTGAGCAAGAGGCTCTTTAGGTCCTCTTCACTTTCTGCCATCAGAGTGGTATCGTCTGCATATCTGAGGTTGTTGATCTTTTCCCCAGCAATCTTAATTCCCGCTTGTGATTCATCTAGGCCAGCATTTCGCATGATGTACTCTGCATATATATTAAATAAGCAAGGCGACAATATACATCCTTGTCGTACTCCTTTTCCTATGCTGAACCAATCATAATGTATCATAATGCCCCTGTATAAATGTACGGTGTGGCTTCATTTGGAATACTGTACAGTTCTGGTCACCACACTTCAAAAAAAGTATTATAGCATTGGAAAAGGTGCAGAAAAGGGTAACTAAAAGGATTAAGGGGATGAAACACTTTCTGTATGAGTAAAGGCTAAAGAGGTTCGGAGTCTTTAGCTTGGAGAAATGATGGTTGAGGGGTGACATGATAGAGGTTTACAAAATTATGCATGGGCTAGAAAAGGTAGAGAAAGATGTACTTTTCTCTTTCACAGTATGAGAATTCATGGGAACTCAATGGAATTAATGGGCAGTAGGCTTAGAACAAATAAAAAGAAGTAGTTCTTCATCCAAAGAGTCATTCACATGTGGAATTCATTGCTGGAGGAAGTGGTCGCAGCTACAAGCACAGACAGCTTCCAGAGGGGATAAATATATGGAGCAGGGGGTCCATGAATGGCTATTTGCCACAAGGAATAGATGAAATACTATGTCTGGGACAGTGATGCTCTGTATTCTCCTAAGAACATAAGAGACGCCACTGTTGGATCAGGCCAAAGGCCCATCCAGTTCAACACTCTGTATCACACAGTGGCCAGTAATACCAGTGCCATCAGGAGGTCCACCCATGGGGCCAGGACATTAGAAGCCCTCCCACTGTTGACCCCCCTAAGCACCAAGAAGACAGAGCATCACTTGCCCCCAGAGCCCCTATCTATACCTTGTGGCTAATAGCCACTGATGGACCTCTGCTCCATATGCTTATCTAATTCCCTTTTGAAGCCGTCCATGCTTGTAGCCACCACCACTTCCTGTGGCAGTGCTTGGGGGGCCAGAGTGCTTGGGGGCCAGAGTGGGAGGACTTCTGGAGTTCTGCCCCCACTAGTGGTCCTCCTGATGGCATCTGGGTTTTGGCCACCGTGTGACACAGAGTGTTAGACTCCATGGGCCATTGGCCTGAGCCGACATGGCATCTCTAATGTTCTTATGTACCCCAACGTTTTGGAAACTCTCTCCTCAGCCAGTTTCCTGCTCCTTGTCTGATCAGTCTCCTCTTTCTGGGCTCCCCACTTCTGTTTCAGGTGCAGGAGGAGGTCACGGAGGAGAGTTACCCTGGAGCAACCTTTCCAGGTAAGGTCTAAAGGTGGATGCCCTCCTTGAGTGTGGGTGAGCTGCTTTTCTGTCCCACCATGCCGTGTGGGAAAGATTCTCTTTGAAATATTCCTTGTTGGTACAAGGAATTCTGTGTCTGAACCAACATCTTGAGTTATGCCTATGAGCCAATATACACAGGATATAATTCCCCCAATGTTTAAGAAACAGAAATGGAAAGGACAGAATGTCTTCCAAGTATTGTTTCATCCCTCACAGGTGGTCCCATGAAACCAATGACATATTCTTCGCCATCTCTTTGTGGCAGAGCAGCTACCATGAAGCCAGAGCAGGTAAGTGTGGAACTGCGGATCATGCCCCTGGGTGGCTCTCCCCACCCTTTCCTAGACCTGAGAGATTATTCATTTTTCCTTTCACTGCGGTTCTGCTCACTGAACAGAAAACGAAGGTATCTCATAAAGGTTTGAATGCTCCAGCATCTAACCACAGCCCTTTTCGATTGACCTTAGAAGGAAAGAATTGCTACATTAGCGTGAGGGCATTCGTTATTTTTTTTTGTTCTTTTCAGGATGTGGTCACCATGGAGGAGGTGTCCGTTCATTTCACGGAGGAGGAGTGGGCTCTGCTGGATCTGGACCAAAGAATCCTTCACAAGGAAGTCATGGAGGACAATTGTCAGAATGTAGCCTCTCTGGGTAAGGCTCCCCGTCCCCATGATTCACAGATGTGAAAGTGACTCCTAAGGACAGTAGAAGGGCTCACTGGGTCTGTCGTTAGGGGAGTGGAGTGGATCAGGTCCACACGCAGGCAAGGGAAAGACTTCTGCATGAGTAGTGGACTCCCCAAGTGAGCGAACAGGAGGGTTGGTAAACTAGAAAGACCATTCCCCTAAAGGGCCATTGAGGATTGAACAAGTGAATGGCCATGGAAAGGCGAGGGTCAGACAGCCAAAAGAGAGGCTTTTCAACTGGGCCACCTCATGGGCTGTAGGAAAGGCAAGATAAAAAATAAGCTACATAGAGAGTGGAATCAGATTGAAAATTTTTTAAAGGAAGTTAGAAGAAGTAAAAGAAGAGATTGGATTTATACCCTGCCCTTCATGCGGAGTCTCAGAGCGGCTTACAAACTCCTTTCCATTCGCCTCCCCACAACGGACACCCTGTGAGGTAGGTGGGGCTGAGAGAGCTCTGACAGAAACTGCTCTTTTTCAAGAACAGCCCTGACAGAACTATGGCTTACCCAAGGTCATCCAACAGCTACGAGTGGAGGAGTGGGGAATCAAACCCGGTTCTCCCAGATTAGAGTCTGTGCATTTAACCACTACACCTAACTACACCAGAGGTTAGTAAGCATCCAGCATTTTGGGGATCCATCACCACCTTATTCTGTCTGAAGATTCAGGTGGGTAGCCGTGTTGGTCTGAAGCAACAGAACAAAGTTTGAATTCAGTGGCACCTTTAAGACCAGCCAAGTTTAATTCTGGGTCAATGGAAAAATCAATGGAAAATGACCTCTGAATTTCCAAACTGTAACATTTGATTTCAAAAGAGAGAACTTTACAAAAATGAGGGGAATAGTTAAACGGAAGCTGAAAGGAAAACACAAGAAGGTCAGATCCCTAGAGGATGCTTGAAAGCTACTTTAAACCACACTGATTGAAGCCCAGATAGAATGCATTCCACAGTTTGGGAAAGGCAAGTCCAAAAGAAGGCATGAGTGATTAACAACGCAAGTCAAGGAAGCTATAAGTAGTAAAGAGGCTTCTTTTACAAAGTGGAAGGTCTGCCCCAATGAATTGAACAGGAGGGACCACTGGCTCTGGCCAAAGAAATGTAAGTCAATAATAACTCAAAAAGATTTTGAGAGGCAGATTGCTTAAAGGCATCAAGACAAACAGTAAACATTTCAAGAAATATATCTGGAGCAGACAACCTGTCAGAGAAGCAGTGGGGCCTTTCAATGACAAAGGAATAAAGGGATTGCTCAAGGAAGATGGGGAGATGGTAGAGAAGCTCAGTGACTCTTTTGCTTCTGTGTTAACTGTGGAAAGTGTGGGGCACGTACACATGCCACAGCCACTGTTTTCAGGAAGGGAGTCTGAAGAACTGGGCCAAATTGAGGTGACCAGAGATGAGGTTCTAGATTTACTGGGGAAATTAGAAAACGATAAGTCTTGGGGTCCTGACAGCATACACCCCAGAGTTCTTCAGGAACTCCGATGTGAGACTGTTGATCTACCAACCCATATATGTAACCTATATCACTAAATTCAGCCGCTATACCAGAAGACTGGAGAGTAGCAAATGTGACACCAATTTTTATTTATATGTTTGTTTGCTTGCTTGTTCAGTTTATACCCCGCCCTCCCTGCCGAAGCAGGCTCAGGGCAGCTTACATAAAAGATTATGGCACATAAATAACAGTTATAAAACAATCGTAAAGCATTCATAAAACAATCCAACAATTTTAAAAAGGGGAACCAGGAAATTATAGGCGAGGCAGCCTAATGTCTATTCCAGACAAATGGGTAAAAAGTGTAGTAAAAGATAGAACTCTTGGTCACATAGAAGGACAAAGCTTGCTGAGGGAAAATCAGCATGGCTTCTACAAAGGGAAATCCTGCCTTACCAACCATTTGGAGTTCTTGGAGAAAGCGAACAAGCATGTAGACAACAGTGATCTGGTAGACATTATATACCTGGACATTCAAAAGACTTTTGACAAGGTAACTCACCAAAGACTCCTGAGTAAATTTAGCAGCAATGACATAAGAGGACAGGTTCTCTTATGGATTAAAAACTGGTTAAATGACAGGAGGCAGAGAGCAGAAATCAATGGACAGTTCTCACCATAGAGGGAAGTAAGCAGTGGGGTCCCACAAGGATCAGTATTGGGGCTGGTGCTATTTAATGTATTCATAAATGAACTCAGGTGAGCAGTGTAGTGGCCAGGTTTGCAGATGACATCAAATTATTCAGTATGGTGAAAACCAAGGCTAACAGTGGAAAGCTCCAAGAGGACCTCTACAAACTAGTTAAGTTGGCACCAATGTGACAAATGAAGTTCAGTGTTGGTGATGCACATTGGGACAAAACACCCCGGCTTCAATGATAGGCTGATGGGTTCTAAACTTGTTGAGACCGAGAAGGAAAAAGATCTTGGAGTCGTAGCGGATAGCTCAATGAAAGTGTCAACTCAGTGTGCTGCAGCAGTAAAAAAAAAGGCAAACTCTTTGGTTAGGGATTATTAGGAAAGAGATCGAGAAGCAAACAGCCGATATTGTAAAGCCCCTGTATAGATCCAGGGTGCAGCCTCATTTGAAATACTGTGGCCCCGGTCACACGGAGCATTAGGCACGCTAGAGAGACGGAAGATAGGCGGATTTTCCGGGTGCGATCTCACCGCCACATCTGGGAAGCGTGGCTCACCCGAGGCTTCACTCCGAAGATGCGCTGTAAAAAACTAGTACCTCCGAGGTACTAGTTTCTGGAAACTGCAGGGCAAGGGTGGGCGTCAGATCACATTTCCGGTGTTAGCTCGTGGCATCCGGCACCCGCCCATGTCCCGTCGCGAAAAAGTTTTTTTTTTTGTCAAGTCTCCACGAGTTTGTTTTTTTTTTTTGTCAAGTCTGCACAAGCACCCAACGGCGCATGCGAACACTTGGGTTTTAAAAAAAAACCCAACCCCCGCAGCGGCGCTTCTTTGTCACGCCATAGGAGTGAGGTATGATTGGCACCTCCCCCCAACCATGGGACGTCGGGCGGGACGTTTGATCCGGCCACCGTGCGGTAGTTCGCTTTGGGGCAAATTCAGCCACAGCCCCCCCCCCCCCCCCGCGATATCTGGCTCGTGTGACCGGGGCCTGTGTACAGTTTTGGTCACCGTATCTCAAAAAGGACATTGCAGAGCAGGGGGGTTGGAACCCTTCCCTCTGAGGTAAGGCTGAAGAGTCTGGGACTTTTCAGTTTACAAACGAGATGACTAAGGGGGGTGGGGAACATGAAGAAGAGTTATAAAATTATGCATGGGATGGAGGGAGTTGACAATGAAAAATTTTCTCCCGCTCCCAAAATTCTAGAACTTAAGGGCAGCCAGTGAAACTGATGGGCAAGTCAGTTCAGGATGGAAAAAAGGAACGACTACTTTACACAGACCGTGATTAAAATCTGGAATTTGTTGCCAGAGGATGTAGTGGTAGCCAACGCTCCCTCTAAGCTGTGGAGCCTTGTGAGCAAAAATTCTCCCTTGTGAGCTACTGGCATTAAAGTTGTGAGTGAGTGATTTGGCTGCTGCATAAATCAGTTTGCTCTGGAGCCATCCCTTCCTGAGCTAAGACAAAAACCTGTGAGCTGGAGGCTAAAAAACTGTGAGCTAGCTCACACTAACTCAGCTTAGAGGGAACACTGGTGGTAGCCACAGGAATAAAATGCCTTAAAAAGGGATTAGGTAGATTCATGGAGGATAAGTCTATCAATGGCCACTAGCCACGGTGACCGAGGGGAACCTCCACATTCAGAGGCACTAATCCTCTGAATCCCAGAGCCAAGAGGCAATATCAGGGGAAGGCCTCGGCCTCTATGCCCTGTCGTTGGACAGCCAGAGGAACTGGTTGACCACTGTGTGAGACAGGATGCTGAACCATTGGCCTGATTCAGCAGGGCTCTTCGTACATTCTTATAAGTTTTTGTGTGCATGCACATGAAAGATTATACACAGAATTAAACTTTGTTGGTCTTAAAAGGGCCACTGGACTCAAACTTTGTTCTGTTATTCTGTCCAAGTTGCAGTGTAGTGACTCTTCGATGGGAAAGGATCCCTTAGACAGAGGCCCCTTCCTCAGAGCCACTTCAGTGGTGTCAGACTGGGCTGCTGCATCTTGTGTGCCTTTGAAGGGGGCTGAGGTCATGCATCCTGGTTTCTCTGTCTGGGCTTCCCTTCTCCACACTGGGCTGCTAATCCTCCTGGATCCAAGCATTAGCACCCTCTTTTTGCTGTGAAGAGGGGCTGGGCTTCATATAGGCTGGTTTAAAATCTGAATGTTTCTTAGAGTTGGAATGTGTGGAAGTCACTGGTCTATTTCTTTCCTCCAAAGAAAGACTTCTGCTTTTCACACTTGATTCCGTATCCACATTGGAAGAAGCAGGAAATCCACTTTCCCAAGACCCGGAAGAAAGAAAGAGATCAGCAGCAGGTATTTGCTTCCTTTGGTGTTGGAAGAGAGTAGGATTTCTTTTGGGATTATTTTCCTACTGGAGAATGGAGTGATTACTCAAGAGGAAACAACGTGAAAGAGAGGCTTAAAACGGGGACAAAAAGGCTGGCTTGTTTGTCCTTAAGCTTGGTGGGAAATGTTTCTACAGTACTTGGTTTTAACATTGAGTTATGTATATGCTGCTTCTCCAGATACCTGTCTAAGGCAGCTCACAAAAATCAACGATGTTATAAAACAATGCACACTGCATAAATCATAAACATTACAATTTAAAGAAGCTGAGAGCATACGAACTGCATGAAGTATCCATTGAGTAGCCTCAAAAATATTTCATGAACGCTTCTCAAGAGAGAAGCAGACCCTGAAACAGCTAATAAGATAAGCCCTACTCCCCACAATGACCCTGTGATACAGAAAAAGCTGGAAAAAGGTGATTGGCCCAAGACCACTCCAGTGCACTATACAAGTGGGGAGCTCACCTTGGCTCTCCATAGTTCAGGTGTAAAATCCTGCTTCACCCCATCTGTCCAGCAAAAGCTATTCTGTAATGTGTTTGAATATAGAAAGAGATTTGCCACAGGTCCCTGTAGTCCAACCTCCCATTTCCCAGAGTAGACAGGTAGAGTCCCTGAAGATTCAGAAGTTTAGGAGCAGAGCCATATCCTCCCCCTAGGTCTGCTTTTCTGGCAGCCAGCCTTCAGTGAGATATATTCTCTTACATGGAGGTTCTACTGTGTTAGCCTCTGATGGTAATACTCTCCAGGGAAGAAAAAGAGCCCAATTTATGTGTCAGGTATTGTCTCCCTTTCCAGTGATTTCTGTCCTGTAATTATCAAGAGCAATTAACGCAGTTCTTTCCTTGACAGTCTTTTTTCTTTATTGCAGAGGTTGATGGTTTCCAGAATAAGTCCAAAGGAGAACAGCTCCCGTTGGAAGAAAAACAGCAGAGAAGAAACACTGAAACAAAATGTAAAAGGGGAAATGAATCCTTTTCTTCTCAGAGTGTTGAAGCCCAGATATTTGATACGCACTGGAGAATCCAGACAGAGGAGAAACCATATAAATGCTTGGACTGTGGAAAGAGCTTTGCACGGAGTGTCGACTTTCTTGGCCATCGACATATCCACACTGGGGAGAAACCATATAAATGTTTAGAGTGTGGAAAGAGCTTTCGTCGGAGTGACAACCTTACTGTCCATCGACAAATGCACTTAGGGAAGAAACCATATAAATGCTTGGAGTGTGGAAAGAGCTTTGTTTGGCGCGCCCATCTTACTGCCCATCAGCACACACACAGTGGGGACAAACCACATAAATGCTTGGAGTGTGGAAAGAGCTTTGTTTGGCGCGCCCATCTTACTGCCCATCAGCACACACACAGTGGGGACAAACCACATAAATGCTTGGAGTGTGGAAAGAGCTTTGCTCGAAGTGACAACCTTACTGCTCATCGACGAATCCACACAGGAGAGAAACCTTATAAATGCTTGGAGTGTGGAAAGAGTTTTGCTTTGAGCAACTACCTTACTGCCCATCAACAAATCCACTCAGGCGAGAAACGATATAAATGCTTGGAGTGTGGAAAGAGCTTTGTTCGAAGTGCCCATCTTATTGCCCACTGGCATACGCACACTGGGGAGAAACCATATAAATGCTTGGAGTGTGGAAGAAGTTTTGCTTTGAAGGGAGCCCTTACTGCCCATCGACGAATCCACACAGGGGAAAAACCGTATAAATGCAAAGAGTGTGGAAAGAGTTTTTCTTCAAAGGGAGCCTTTACTGGCCATCAACGAATCCACACAGGGGAGAAACCATATAAATGCTTGGAGTGTGGAAAGAGCTTTGTCCGGAGTGACAACCTTACTACTCATAGGCGAATCCACACACGGGAGAAACCATATAAATGCTTGGATTGTGGAAAGAGTTTTGCTCAGAGTAAAGAACTTACCACCCATCAACAAATCCACACAAGGGAGAAACCATATAAATGCTTGGACTGTGGAAAGAGCTTTGTCCACAGTACCAGTGTTACTGTCCATCGACGTATCCACACAGGGGAGAAACCATATAAATGTACAGACTGTGGAAAGAGCTTTGCTCGGAGTGACAACCTTACTACCCATCGAAGAATCCACACAGGGGAGAAACCGTATAAATGCTTCGACTGTGGAAAGAACTTTGCTTGGAAAGGAGCCCTTACTGGCCATCAACAAATCCACACAGGGGAAAAACCATATAAATGCTTGGAGTGTGGAAAGAGCTTTGTTCGTAGTGCCCATCTTACTGCCCATCGACGAATACACACAGGAGAGAAACCATATAAATGCTTGGAGTGTGGAAAATGTTTTTCTCAGAGTAAAGACCTTACTGCCCATCAACGAATCCACACAGCAGAGAAACCATATAAATGCTTGGACTGTGGAAAGAGCTTTGCTCGCAGTGACAACCTTAGTGCCCATCGACGAATCCACACAGCAGAGAAACCATATAAATGTTTTGAGTGTGGAAAGAGCTTTGTTCGTCGTACCCATCTTACTGCTCATTGGCATATGCACACAGGGGAGAAACCATATAAATGCTTGGAATGCGGTAAGAGCTTTG
This sequence comes from Gekko japonicus, assembly GCF_001447785.1. Taxonomy (NCBI): domain Eukaryota; kingdom Metazoa; phylum Chordata; class Lepidosauria; order Squamata; family Gekkonidae; genus Gekko; species Gekko japonicus. Next base: position 136,410 of record NW_015169824.1, on the reverse strand, counting down.
CTCGAAGTGACACACTTAATGCTCATAGACGAATCCATACAGGAGAGAAACCATATATATGCTAAGAATGTAGAAAGAGCTTTTCTTGGAAGTGAGGCCTTACTGGCCACCAACGAATTCAGACAGGGACGACACATAAATGTCTGGTATGTAGAAAGAGCTATGCTTAGAACTACACCCATGCTACTCATTAACATATACACTCTGGGGAGAAACAATATAAATGTTTGGAGTGTGAAAAGCCTTTGTTCAGAAGGAACATCTTGTGAAACACTTAAAAACCCACACAACAGAAATTATAAATGCTTGGAGTGTGGAAAGAGTCTCACTCGTACCCTTAATACTCGTCGACAAATTCACGTGGGAGAAACCATGTGAATGCTTGGTTTGTGAAATGTGCTTTACTCTAAATTCAGCCTTTCATTCTCATCAAGTAAATGCTTTTAGTATGGAAAGACTCGCAGCTGCAGCGAAAGACTTATCAAGACTTGCCCGTCAAGGATTTCATGGAGGGGAGAAACCATATTAATGCTGTGAGTGTGACATGGGCTTCAGAAACAACTCCTGCATTACTTACCATCAAAGAGCCCACATCGGAGTAACTGGAAAAATGCGACTCCCTGGTTTTGCATAACACGGTCTACACCAGGGGAGGCTGTATAAATGCTTCCAGTGTGCAAGAGCTTCAACCACAAGCCCGATCTTACATTGCATTATGAAATCCATGTCGGGGAACGACTTTGTTTCCTGTCAAAAGAATCAGAAGAACGGGAAGCTCTAGAAATGTTCACTGAGAGGCTGGAGTTTTTGTGCTAAATCAGGCCAGAATCAGAACACCCTGGCCCAGATTAGCTGCACAACACCCCTCTGCCCTTTGCGATGAAAGCCAAGGATTACTCCTGTGAAACCAGAAAAATTCAAGCAACACAGACAAGGAGAGTGGAAAATGTCCCCTCTGAAGAAGCTCAAGAGGTGTAACCACTTCCCTGCTCTGCAACAGCCACTGTGTGGTAGGGGTTAGAATGTCAGACTAAGGTCAAGGACATCCCGGTTTGAATGCCCACTCTACTACAGAAGACTGCTGTCTGACATTGGCCCAAGCACACAATCTAAACCAGACCTACCTTACAGGGTTGGTGTGAACAAAAAAGGGAGAGGAGGAGAACAATTTAAACTGTATTTGTGTTCGCATTGGGTAGAAAAGCAGTCTGGAAGGGTGGAACATGAAGCCCTCTTCAGAAAACAAACTATGTTTAAGAACCTCCCTCAGCTTTCGTAGCCAGTGTGGTTTAGTGGGTAGAGTGTCTGTCTAGGAGGTCCAGTTCTGAATCCTTATTTTGCCACTGTTGTTGTCTTACCTCAGGCCATGCACATTCTCAACCTAACCTTCTTCACAGGGTTGTTGTGAGGAAAATACAGAGGCCGTTTTTTCCAGAGGGACTGATCCTTGTAACGTAGAGGAAAGTTATTCCAGGAGCCCTCCAGACTCCACCAGGAGGATGGCAACCCTAGGCAGAGCTGCTCATTCAGTATCCAGACTCGCATTAAATCTTGCGAGTGGGCACACCTCTAGTTTCAAATACAATCTTCCACCTATAACTTCCTTTGCAGTACAGGTATGTCCTTCGGAGGTCGGTTTGACATTATTTCAGTTTTGTGCGCCCTCTTTCCCAGATTCCAGCCTGCTTCCCTCTCACCTCATTTCTGTGTTCCTTCTGATAGCATCATTCTTCCACCTTTTTCTTCCAAGGCGCAGAATCTCCTTGTATCTACTAACCACCTGTAGGCACACTGTGATATCCCTACCTACTCAGTAGGAAATTATTTCTTTCTTTAGAAAATGGCCATGCTTCTTCTCCTGAAAGCTGCACAAGACACCTCACACCAAAAATAAGAACACCCAAGAAACAAAACAGCTGAAACAAATGTCCCTTAGATTGGAGCCTGGTTGGGGGGAGTATGCGTATTTTTTAAGGGAACAAGAGGGCCGAGAGAGAGGGTGGCCCATGCTTAGTATCCAGTTTGCTTTCCAATATCCGTAAATGCTGTTTTGTTTTTCTTTCCTGTGAGTGAGCCCTGTTGAATAAACTTGAATAGGTTTCCAAACAGACCCACTTAGGATTGCTTTCTTTGTTGCACAGTGTTATCA